>NC_087201.1:136613100-136633100 GCF_015104395.2 Macrobrachium nipponense
GTTACTTTTCAGTAAGCATTAAAGTTGGGTAACCTCTAAGATGAGACAAACTTGTTGAGGCAGAATAGGGTTTTGTGAAAATATATGAATCCACCTCGCTTCCACAACTCAGTGGATGTTGAATACTACTACTACACTACTACTACTACTACTACTACTACTACTAAGAATAATAATACATGGCCATCCGTGTTCTCTCCTGAATGCTTCTTTGGACGTAGAGACACAATCCTATATTTATTAGAAGAAAAAAATTAGATATAGACAATACAAGTTAAGTCTGAATGATAATATTCTGCTATATTAGTTGATTTTAAAAAATATAAGTTCATATCATGTATGGGTACGTGTGTGTGTGTGTGTGTGTGTGAGAGAGAGAGAGAGAGAGAGAGAGAGAGAGAGAGAGAGAGAGAGAGAGAGAGAGAGAGAGAGAGATGCATTCCACATGGAATATAACGCAATCGAACACAGTAACAGCATGGCAGAGCATACTTACACCCAATCGGCACAATCGAACAAGATACACCTCACCTGTATTGCATCACTGAACAGAAACAAAAGTATTAGGACAGCTAAGGTTATAAAACAACGTAAGAAGTGGCAAGATAACGTTGAATTGAATCAAACTACTTTGATATAAAAAAAATAAGTCGAGCTGAACTATTATCGGCCTTTCCGGCGTTCAACAATGAGCATGAATGATGATGAAATAAAGATCATATTTACATAAATAGAATTCACAATAACAACTGGGAACAAGTGTGTATTAGAAAACGGACAATCGTAAACATTTTAATCCAAAATTTATTGACACTGGAATGCAAAAGAAATAAAGAAATGCTTATGCTACTCAAATCGTAAATCCATTTTTTTTTTCCGAATCAGGTTTGTTTTGAGGAGCCTAGCAAGAAAGCTTGACTTGACGGAACAGAGATTATTTTTAAATAATACTTCAACGTGTGAGCAAAATCATTGAATGTACAGTAGACCGATGACATAGAAAGAGCGCGATTCATCGACTATGAAAGGAAAAACATCCCAGACTACAATTCATATCAACACCACTACAGAATATAAAGATGAATTGAAGAGGCTGAAAAAAAAAGCTGAAAGTTTCCATTTTCATTCATGTACGAATGGATGTCACTCTCTCTTCAACGTTACTATTATAACTGCTGTAATTCAACACCAAAGTAACATTTAAAAATTTCCCCTTCATCTCAATGAGGACAACCGATTCAAGCAGTTCATAAAAACATTGCACAATAGGAAGGAAAATACATTCAGATCACAATGGAAACCAAATATGCATCTTCGCTTAATTAAATCCAAAAAGAAACGATAAAAATGACAAAACAAAAAGGGCGATTTACAGAAACGCGTTAGGATCCACGCTGATGAGCAATTATTTTTTGTTTTAGAATACGAGATGGGAAGAATTTATCACTTGCGAATGAATGAGGAGCTTTAAGAGTTCTCCCCAACCATCTTTAAGATGAAAAAATTGTAAATAGATGGCTATAAACCAGCGGTTCTTAAACTTTTTTTTTATTACCACGCTCTAAGAGATGGTCCTTCCACTCCCACTCAAAGAGTTGGCCCTTCCCTACACGGCCCCCTTGCATCTATAAGTAAAGTTCCAACCCAGATTAAAAGAGAGAGAGAGAGAGAGAGAGAGAGAGAGAGAGAGAGAGAGAGAGAGAGAGAGAATAAAGGGTTTTGAGGGATGGGAAGGAGGTCAATAATTACAAAACATGGGAAGCCCAACGAGTCTAACTAGAGTAATACACTATAGGAAATTAACGCCATAAGTCGATACTTTTGGCATTTTTCATAAACTTCTGAATATTAATTCCTTACTATTGTTAAGAGAATAGAGTATATAATTAGACAATTTTTAATTTTTCTTCAGGGCTCGCGCCCCCCAAGTTTAAGAACCACTGCTATAAACAAAGAAATCGAATGAACACAAAAGGTGAAACGATTGATGTCACACAAAAATAGTCAAACATTAAATTACGTCAATTTTCTTGAAACGACAACTAAAGGAAGAAAAGACCTGTTAAACAATAATCATACAAAGGTAGTCTGTATGAAGGGCGCAAATGTGCACTTACACAAGAACAAGCAAATATTGGAGATCAACCAACAATGTCATGAACCTTGACCAATATGCAAAGATCCGCAAAAAGGTCATACATGGCGGCACATCAAACAAAATCATTGAACAATCAAAAAAGAAAGAAAAAAAAAACACACACACAGAACGGTACTTGTAAATGAATGGAACAGGGTTCGTTCTCTCACAGTAAACAATATTGAAGGCGATACAGAATGTATTAAACTTCTCTCTCCATCTAACTTCACGTATTCTTTCTCTCTCTCTGATACACACACACACACACATATATATAAAGTAAATTACAGACATACATGCATTATATATACTAGCAAACATATGTAAACAGAAATTATGTACGACAAATTCCTAAATTAACTAAGTCTACGGACATAACCAGCCCCGTTTCACGGGCAGAACCAGCTCCGTTTTAGGGAATCCCTACTCATCCCACCCCTTTCGGAGACGGGGGGTAGGGGGGAAGTAGGATGAAACCCCATTATAAATCATCTTAGGGGTCCCCACTGTAACCCTGCCAAGTTTCATACTCGTCGGACCAGCCGTTAGGCCGTGATTGAATGACAGACGGACGGAAAGACATAACGCCCATTATTATAGAAGATATATATACATATATATATATATATATTATTATATTATTTATATTATAATAATTAATAATATACATATATATATATATATATATATATATATACACATATATAAATATATATATATATATTATATATATATATATACACACACACACACACACATATATATATATATATATAATATATATATATATATATATATATATATATATATATATATATATATATATATACACACACACCGAAGAGTTTTATGTGTGTAAATCTGAGAAGTATTGGAAGCGGCTACTACAGACGTAAATAGGTGAAAATTAAAAGGATAAACAATGACTAGGCACCAGGAGATGATGAAATGACAAGTGAAAAGGTTTCTAGAAGGATACGCGACATAACAAACTTCTATTTTCTTTTACCATCTCTAACCAGTTTTTACTTCAATGGTAACATTTTTATTTTTCCTTTCAAAAAGGAATGGAAACCTTGTTAGGTTTTATGTACTTTATACGTCCACTTTTCCTGCTCCGTCGACCTACATTCTTCTCCAGGAAAGGGAACTATATAAAAACTGACGGGTTTCTCACATCTCTTACAAATTCATCTACACAAAACTTTTGTATGTATGTGTTTACAATGTGAACACACACACATATATATGTATATGTATATATAACAAAGGAGGATTTTGTTCCTTACAGTAGCAAAGCAATAGGATGTCGCCTCCACTGACACTCCGTAGAAATAAAAATGAGGTACAAAGTTCTGATGGCAGGAGAGAGAGAGAGAGAGAGAGAGAGAGAGAGAGAGAGAGAGAGAGAGAGGAATTCTTTCGTAAGGCAGAGGAGAATACTTTTCTGATGGAGAGCCAAGTGGAGAAAACGAAAAACTGAAAAAAGAAAAAAAAATGCAAAAATAATAACGTCCATGACATTCAGCTAACTTCAGCATGCCAAAGAATTTTATGATCAACTCAAAAGGTAATTACATTTGAATGCAAGAAGCAATTGAAACCATCAGAAAATATAAAAGTAAAAATTTAGTATCAGACGTCTGGAACACTGGCCACTGTTTTACTATAATTTTTGTAAGAATTGTTGTGGATCAGTCTTTGTTATTCGTTTCAGCTGAGCGCACTGCTATGCGTAGGACATCGGTAATTAATGATGATAAGTATTCCGTTATTTTGAGGGTGTCTGGAGGTAAATTCCTGAGATGTAAGCTAGTATTGCACCAACCCCGGTTTTTTTTGCCATACCCTTAGGTTAGGTGTGGGAAATATAGACATTATTTTCAAGAAAATTCTATGATTAGTTTTTAAGATATGGCGTCCCGCTTTCTTTCTTTTTTTTTTTTTTTTTTTTTTTTTGCGAAAGGTTTACATCTTGAGAAACACGTCTCGGAGCTCCGACAGGCGAGTGAAATAACAATACGATTTTGTCCTGTTGATTATCATATTTTAGAACATATTCACATCTGGTTTTTGAAGATTTTTGTTTGTTTGTGACCTATTGACCTAGAACACAGATCTATCACAATCATTTGGGTTAGATAACCTGGGAACCGTTTAGTCCCTTATACCTTCATGAAGATCTGATGAAAAATAAGATTATGGCTTACAATAAAAAGGAATTAGAAAAGTCATGAAGAGGTAAATAAAAAAGGGTGGCTAATAAGCATGTGGCGATTATCTGAGATGAAATCAAAATGTCTGCCACGCAGGCAAAGAGCCATCCATTTCAATTCAGACTTGTTTTCGTCCCTCACCTTCTTCTTCTTCTTCTTCTTCTTCTGAGGATCCTCGTAATTAAGCCACTCGCGACGAATGAAAGAAGATTCATTAATCTACTCCAGTTCAGATAGGATGAGCTTTTTTCCTTTAACTGTTTTTGTATCCTTCAGCTAAACTCGTTGCTCTTTTGTCTCTTTGATGTTGCGACGCCAGAAAAGCTAGAATCGATAATTTAATCTCCTTGACTTTTGATACAGTACGATTTGATTCGACGACTCCTGAAGAGCTACGTAAGATCTCTTCTTTCAGAATGCTATTTGACATCCGTTCACGATTTGAATGCTGATGACTTTGACTTTCCACAGCCAAAGGACTTTCTCTCTCATTTCCGTTCTGAAGTCATTCGCGATGAGTTATGGTAAATGGCTTCAATAACCTTGATTATCCTCTGGTTTATATATATTGCGATTGGATTTTGGTTGTGTTTAAAACTTGTTTACATACTTGGCCTCTGTCTTCATAATATCCTTTATCCAGAAATGTCTCTCCCCTATAACCAAACCACAAACTACTAATGGTGAAGATTTTTAACTGCATTCATAAAATTAAGTCCCGTTAATTATTAGCAAAATATCATCTGACTAAATTTTGAAAGCTGCATAAATTTCCTTTGCGTATTTCATCGAACATTAAAGAGTGTCGACTTTGCAACAAGTAAATCTATATTACTAAACAATACCAAGACCACATATACACATATAAACAACTTCCAAATGTTATCCAATAAAATTTTGTTTGAATTCGATAAAAATAAAATAATTATATTCGCTTAATTTTTGTCGAGTTCAAGCGAAATTTGATTAAATAGCATAGTAGTCGATATGATGTCTTTGTAATTCTCAGAACTCCTCGATTCCATCTACATCAACGACGATGCTGTTTTCTTGATTTGTGATCAAAAGCTCCTTTAATGCGTCCTGTGACAGTGACACCCAACCCCCCACCCCACCCCAGCCCCAACCAACACCCTCCCCAAGGTCATCAAATCCCCCAGCCCTACCTCCATTTCATTTCTCTTCCTACTCCCCCTCCCCCTCTCAAATTCTCCCCCTCCCCCCCCCCCCCTATCCCCCACCTCGACCACCACACAACTCTATTCTCTCCTTGTTGATGACAGGTCGAGTTATACTAATGAAGCCACCAAATACCTGTCAACACGATGGAGAGAGAGAGAGAGAGAGAGAGAGAGAGAGAGAGAGAGAGAGAGAGAGAGAGAGAGAGAGAGAGAAAATCAAGCACGCTAAATGAGAACGAATTCAAATGTTTGCGAAAGATTACGGAATAGTTTAAAAAGAGAATTTGTCCCATTTTCTTAAAACGCTCATATCTTTTTATTTTTTTGGCTTTGGCGTGTCACTCGGGTAGTATACGTCACTTAATGATTAACGTCTTTCTTGCATAATTACAAGCCTCATTAGAAGTTCTTGGCTTCCCGGTGTAACTCGTGAAGATTAAGGGTCGCTGAAAACAAAGGGAAAGCATTTCGCTGTCATTACAGAGTATTTGTCATCCACACAATCTCACGGAAGTTCGGGAGACAATGACTATAAATACCGTATTTTACACCGTCGATATTTTAATGAACTAAGAGTCAAATCACGAAATTTAACATCTTTATATATTTAATACAAATAAGTAAAACAAACTTTTACCAAAAAAAAATATTAAAAAATATTTTAATGAACTAAAAATCAAACCACGAAATTTAACATCTTTATATATTTAATACAAATAAGTAAAAAAAAACTATTACAAAAGATAAAACCTTTGTCATCCCCACAATCTCACGGAAGGTCGGGAGACAATGACTATACAGTCAAAGGACGAAATTTAACATCTTTATATTTTGAATATAAATAAGAAAAAAAAAAAAACTCTTCATAACGTAAAAACATAATAAAGATTATTACAAAAGATAAAACCACTGTAGTGGCATCGAGAACCGATGTTGCGTATTGTTTGTATGGTGTTTTTACGTGCATGGAACCAGTGGTTATTCAGCAACGGGACCAACGGCTTTACGTGACTTCCGAACCACGTCGAGAGTGAACTTCTATCACCAGAAATACATATCTATAACTCCTCAATGGAATGCCGGTGAATCGAACTCGCGGCCACCGAGGTGGCAGGTCAAGACCATTCCGATCGCGCCACTGAGGCGCTGTGTTGCGTATTCGATCTGCGTCAGATGGAGACAGGAAATCGCGCTGTTTTACTGGAATCGAAATATTCAAACCAACAGAACGAGAGAGAGAGAGAGAGAGAGAGAGAGAGAGAGAGAGAGAGAGAGAGAGAGAGAGAGATCTGTATAATGAAGCAATTAGGAAAGAATATTTGATACTGCTGATACATAAATCTCGAAATATAAAAAATGACTTTGTGCAACGCCTGTCTTGCTTGGAAGTACCAATGACATTTTCTCCAGACAGGAAACAATGAGTATAGCGAAAATATGAACGAAACAACACTTAAACACCAAACTTCGCAGAAACGGCCCCCCTACCTCCCCCCTCCCCCTACCCACTACACCACGAGCAATCCCTAATAATTACACTCCAGGGAACAATCTTCATTGCAGTGTCAACTCGGCTGGAGACCAAATGTTATAGGTGAAAGAAATCATGTATAAAGTTTTCGTTCCTCACACCAGTGATCAATAGTCTCTCGTATAGAGCTGGCAGTTGGGTTGACGATGGTTGAACCTAAGTGAAAGTGATCCCAGACACGGTATTTTAGATAGATGTAGTCTCTCTCCCCCTCTCTCTCTATACATACATACATACTACATACATACATACACACACACAGACACACACACACACACACACACACACACATATATATATATATATATATATATATATATATATTATGTACGTATGTATGTATGTATGTTACATCAGTGACCAAAAGCTGAGTTAAAATGTATGTTACATTTATTATTGTTGCTCTTTGTCAAACATTCTGTAACTAAAGCTAAAGTGAAAGTTACAACTAATTATCGCCCTTGGTCGAACACAACTCAGCAGCCAAATCTAAATGCAACAAAAAAGATGATTTCATCACCAGGGCTATGTTATATCAAATATTGTTGCAACTGGTCAGTTACTTAAGGGAACTAAAGCCAAAGGGAGAGGTAAATATGAGTATTTTATTGTATCGCTTGAGAATTCCATCTGAAGAGCGTTGGAGCATATGATTCCAAACCGTAAAAAAGAATTAACATTCGAAGCGTTAAGCCACTACTAAGAGCAATTCATGGCAAGTGAGGCCAAAACCATCAATACAAATACCAAGTGTGTTGCTTGTAGCCATCAGCATTCCATACGAGGGTGGTTGAGGCTACATCAGTTACTATGGCATTCTGGAATTTTTGTAACATTGAAAGCAATGTACTCTAGATCAAAATGAATATAGTTCTAGATTTGTTGTACTCTTTGGTAAATAATTTATTGAATAAAAACTTAAAGCAGAAAAATAAAATAAAGTAAAATAAAATGAAAAAGACATAACCCAGGTGGAATCCAAGCCACTTCAAGTACCACAATGAAAATTATATTCCATCAGTAACAACAGTTCTGAGAAGCAAGCAATAAGACGAATATTTAGGTCAGCAAAGTATCAGTACTGTCGAACACGGCATATTAAGTAAAGGCACACCTTGAAGTTATGGTTCGTCTGTTGTGCGATTATCTTCAAAAGTGTTTCATTACCCCTGACTTCGTATTATCCACAATTACTGAAGCAAAATCTTATATAAACATCCAAGTTTCGCCTCACAAGCACATCAGGACTCTTGCTCAATAACCATCACTGGCCATGATGGAGTTTTCAATCCAAAACGGTCAAAATGAATACGAAAATTGAGGTTACAACGTTTTGAAGAGTGAGAGAGAGAGAGAGAGCGAGAGAGAAAATAATATCCCTTCAAAAAACAAGCGAACATGACGCAAAAACAAACAAGGCAATCTCATGAGTAAACAGCTGTACACAATCAACGACATAAACAAATATAACGAATCAACATCAGAGTCCAAATGAACCAACAGACTTATTTTATCTCGTGATATCGGACGACTTCCTCCAATCGGTTTTCAATAGACATTAGTTTCTCTTCGTCTTGAAGCTGCACTTGTGTTTATGAATGGGCTTCTTTCTAATACATCTTGTAGCCTTTATCGGAATACGAGAAAAAACCTTTTCGCAGGTAATATGCATATTGTTAGGTAATAAGCAAAGACCGCACACACATGGATACAAACAGGTACGCATACGTAAATACACACACACCAACACACACACACACATATATATATATATAATAATTATATATATTTATATATATATATATATATAATAATATATTATATATATTTATAGTATATAATATGTATATTTATTTATATATATATTTTATATGTTGGGTGTGTGTATTTACGTATATAGATATATATATATGTATATATATATATATGTTTGTGAGTGTATATATATATATAGTATATATTATATCTTATAATATAATAAATATTACTAATATATTATAATATTATATATGTTTGTATATGTTTTGTGTGTATATATAATATATATATATATATATATATATATATATATAGAAAATATATAATATATATATATATATATATATATATATATAAATATATGTTTATATTTGTGTGGTTGTGTTATATATAAATATATTATATATATAATTAATATATATATATCTGTATATATATTTATATCTATATTAATATTATATATATATTTATTATGGGAATACATACATACATTATATTATTATAATATATAATAATTATATATATATTTTAATAATATATATTATATATATATATATATATATATATATGGAAAATGAATATTAACTGATGAGACTGAATCATTTCTCAACACATTAAATTCTTGAAGCTAATATTAAGAGCGATGTTAAGGGCCCCTTACGTAATAGACTCAGCAATTTTTTAAGGGCAGCTCTTTTATCTTTTTCAAAGGGATGCTTTAAGAATTTAAACAATGATCTCAAAACAACGGATGCATATTACACGTTTGCAGCAAATTAGTGTTCTTGGAAACCAAGTTGACCGTTGGTTTTGGTGCTTAACATGGCGTACTTTCTTGTCAATCATAGCTAGAAAACTCTTTCTCTACTTGCTAACAAAATGAGGCTGTAGCAGTCAAAGTATAAATAAAATAATGATTTTAAGAAACAGTGGGCAATAAATCTCAATTCCTCTACATTTTATTCTTACCATAGCAGCCATCGGTTAAGGGAACAACGTTGCACTAACATACCTGTCAAGATTTTCGTCTTTTAAGTCACAGACAACTTTTTTGTATGTTTAACCTACTGTTTGCAGTTAAATGCCAGTCTCTCTCTCTCTATCATGTGTCCATACCTGTGCACTTGTGGGCGTTTGTCTGTCTGTCATCATCCGCTTGTGCGCTAGGAAATTGTTTTTGAATATGTCTATGACTGCCTCTGTCTATTTTCTAAACCACTCGTAGGTTGCTTGTTGAGTTGAATATAAAATTTAGGCCAAAGGCCAAGTACTGGGGCATATGAGGTCATTCAGCGCGGAAATGGAAATTGACAGTAACAGATTTGAAAGGTGTAACAGGAGGAAAACCTCAAAGCAGTTGCACTATGAATCAAGTGTTAGGAGAGGGTGGAAAGTGAGATGAAGAAAGAGTATATATAAAAGGAGGTACAGTAAAAGGAACGAAAGTGGTTGCAGCTAGGGGCCGAAGACACTCTGCAAAGAACCTTAAGTTATGCCTACAGTGCACCCCATGAAGTCCACTGATGGAACTAACCCCCTACGGTGATGGGTTGTTTGTTGATCGTCCCCCTGTATATGAATTCTTATTTTCTTGTTTACGCAAGCCTGCTCGGACGCGTTCAACAACGTTTGTCTGTGTAACTGCCTTTTATCACCGATCGTGTTTGCGTCTGTCTCTTTGACGAGTCAATAATTGCAGAAACTTTCATAGGGCGTTTTTATCGGTTGCCTTTTAACCAGATTAGATCGCACACCCAGGTGAAAAACAACCTTCCCACGTTTCGCGAAACTGTGTGTTTTGTTGATCAATGACCGTGGCAGAGAAATGATCCCTTTCCGTTCGTACTCTTCAAGCGCTTTCATAACTTCAGCAAAGACTATTTTTACCGTTACCAGTAATCGGTATTACACGTTTTCTCAGTTCCTTACGTGAAGAATGCGCGGAACTGTTTTCCCTACGACTCATTTTCTTTCCAGACGCTCCCACTGAAGGTGGAAAAATATGCTATCATATCAAATCAATTTCTCATTTTATTTAACCTTTTCACGCAGTAGAGAAAAATGGCGTTGTTTATCCGAGACACGCTTCATTTACAAATTTCCAGGGTTTTAGAAACTACAGAAAAAGTAACATTTTATCTCCTAGTGGTTCGTGTGTGGTAAAAATGCAGGAAAAAATATATGCATGTATCAATAGATAAATAGATTTCAGAGTCATTTTTCGTGGTCAGGTTTTTCTAGCAACATGCATTCAGAGAGAGAGAGAGAGAGAGAGAGATTCGTAGTTATCATTCTTGCGCAATGTATTTGAGAATTATCCGCCTTGCAATTTTTACATGTTTTACATGATATTATATTTTTAAAATAACAAAGACTATTTATGAAGTAATTCAACACAACATAACATTACTCAAATGGAGATAACTGAAATAAAATTACGTTACGTTTTAAAAATATATGACCTAACACAAAACATAGCAGCTTAATGCTGTAACACGTTTGCTCAACCGATCAAAGAATATAGCAATATCTGGCTCTGGTCAGTACTTTGACTGGTGACCTCTAATAGAAACCAAAGGCAGTCGGTAAATCCGCCCCTTGCAAAAGGTGTAAGTGGAGCAACCTCATCCCAAAAATGGTACCTGAAAACCGGATGATAACCACTTATGGAGCTTTTTATTTATTTATTTATTTTTTTATTTTTGAACGCCTAGATCTAATAACTAATTATTAAGAAAATTTGGGAAAGAACCTGACAATGCCATTTAATATAAAAATAACAATCAGGCAGCGGGAAAAGAAAAAGATGAAGACAAAGCGAAAGAAGAACTTCGAAGATATACTTGAAAATATCTTTAGCAGAAGCCAGCGAGAGAGAGAGAGAGAGAGAGAGAGAGAGAGAGAGAGAGAGAGAGAGAAACATTAATTTTCTGATACCGGATCGTAGGGGGGGGGGGGGGGGGGGGGGGAATGGAGGACCCAGCAGCCATTCAAGCCTAAAAAATCAGCTGGAAAAACGTACATAAGAACCATCCCAAAGGGACCTACATGATAAAGGAGAGTCATTCTAGCGGATTTCTTTAATGAATGGCCACAAGTCAGCAGAGCGGGATATACCTCCCATATCCTAAATCCCCTCATTAGAGAAAAGACCTTGCAAAGGGCCACACAATCACTAGAAGTCAGGGGGAAATTGGAATCGCTTTCAAGAAAGAGCAGTTCAGACCCTAAACCTTCACTTTGGCTTTGTCCAAAGACGAGGAAGCTTTAGGAATTTCCGTGTTAAAAGAATTCAAGCGAGCATCCGTAAAATGAATGAAGAGCAAAAAAGTGATTATGCTAAAAAGTCCTGAGCTATAAACACAAATTAAAATGAAAACGGTGATTTTAACCTTAAAAATAATGGTAGAAACGCCCGGAAAAGGCTGACACCTCCAGAAAAATGACAGATGTGGAAACCACAAGACATTGTGTACCAGCACAACTAATAGTACAAGGTTGTTGGTGAGCGTTTTCGGAAAATGTTTCAGTTTGTCGCTTTGTGAAGTCAGAGTGTTTCTGGAAGGAAATTTCCCTAATAGGCGGACTGGAGGGGCCTGTCCACCGCGACTAGCGGATTTGAATTTACTGATTTTGTTGTTAAGGAATCATATAAAGATGAATAGTTCACCAACCCCTTGCTCCTTGGGAGTCTTAAGGACTACAACAACTAAGAGGATTCTGGGTTATACTGAAACCTAAACTTAACTATATGTGTTTTTAGAACTCCAATATTATACATAATATGTTTTCATACGCTATGATGACGATAGGCATGCTTAAAAGTTTAAATTCTTATGAAAACTTAAAACGGCACAAGGGCTTCATTAAGGTATTCTCTCTCTCTCTCTCTCTCTCTCTCTCTCTCTCTCTCTCTCTCTCTCTCTCTCTCTCTCTCTCTCTCTCAAATAAACAAACCAAAATGTGTGACGAACTCATAACGCAAAAACAAAAACTTTACAGAATCAAAAACAAACATTTATAGGAATCTAGATACACTGAAATCAATACTAGTGAAAAAAACGACCGACTCTTGTAACTAATCAACCAGAGAAAAGGATAAAAGATGAATATACAAAATATAAACAAGGATTTTTCAGTCGGTCTTCCTGATCCAGTAACTGGATCGCTGGACCTTCAGAAGTTTCAACTTTAAGAAAAAGCTTATTTTTGTTGGGCATGACGACACGAGCCTCACTGTATAGTTTATTTTTGTGTTCTGTTTACTTTACTTTGATTACATATTTGTTTACTTTGTTATTTCTGTTTCCTAGTATATTTTTTGCTTTTCAGTTTCCTTTTATATACTGGAATTCTTTCCTTGTTGGGGTCTTAGGCTTGTAGCATTCTTTTCCTCTTGTAATAATAATAATAATAATAATAATAATAATAATAATAATAATAATAATAATAAAATAATATCAGATACAGCGCAGGAATAGTGGAATGGACGAAGGCAGAACTCCGCAGCATAGATCAGAAAACCAGGAAACATATGACAATACACAAAGCACTACACCCAAGAGCAAATACGGACAGACTATACATAACACGAAAGGAAGGAGGGAGAGGACTACTAAGTATAGAGGACTGCGTCAACATCGAGAACAGAGCACTGGGGCAATATCTGAAAACCAGTGAAGACGAGTGGCTAAAGAGTGCATGGGCTAATAAAAGTAGACGAAGACCCAGAAATATACAGACAGGAGAATGACAGACAGAACAGAGGACTGGCACAACAAGCCAATGCACGGACAATACATGAGACAGACTAAAGAACTAGCCAGCGATGACACATGGCAATGGCTACAGAGGGGAGAGCTAAAGAAGGAAACTGAAGGAATGATAACAGCGGCACAAGATCAGGCCCTAAGAACCAGATATGTTCAAAGAACGATAGACGGAAATAACATCTCTCCCATATGTAGGAAGTGCAATACGAAAAATGAAACCATAAACCACATAGCAAGCGAATGCCCGGCACTTGCACAGGACCAGTACAAAAAGAGGCATGATTCAGTGGCAAAAGCCCTCCACTGGAGCCTGTGCAAGAAACATCAGCTACCTTGCAGTAATAAGTGGTACGAGCACCAACCTGAGGGAGTGATAGAAAACGATCAGGCAAAGATCCTCTGGGACTCTGGTATCAGAACGGATAGACCAGACGTGACGTTGATTGACAAAGTCAAGAAGAAAGTATCACTCATTGATGTCGCAATACCATGGGACACCAGAGTTGAAGAGAAAGAGAGGGAAAAAATGGATAAGTACCAAGATCTGAAAATAGAAATAAGAAGGATATGGGATATGCCAATGGAAATCGTACCCATAACCATAGGAGCACTAGGCACGATCCCAAGATCCCTGAAAAGGAATCTAGAAAAACTAGAGGCTGAAGTAGCTCCAGAACTCATGCAAAAGAGTGTGATCCTAGAAACGGCGCACATAGTAAGAAAAGTGATGGACTCCTAAGGAGGCAGGATGCAACCCGGAACACCACACTATAAATACCACCCAGTCGAATTGGAGGACTGTGATAGAGCAAAAAAAAAAAAAAAAAAAATAATAATAATAAACAAAATCAAGAAGTAAGTATCACTCACTGATGTCGCAATACCATGGGACACCAGAGTTGAAGAGAAAGAAAAGGAAAAAATGGATAAGTATCAAGACTTGAAAATAGAAATAAGAAGTCTATGGGATATGCCACTGGAAATTGTACCCATAATCATAGGAACACTAGGTACGATCCCAAGATCCCTGAAAATGAATCTGGAAAAACTAGAAGCTGAAGTAGCTCCAGGACTCGTGCAGAAGAGTGTGATCCTAGAAACGGCGCACTTCGTAAAAGTGATGACTCCTAAGGAGGCAGGATGCAAACCGGAACACCACACTGTAAATACCACCCAGTCGAATTGGAAGACTGTGATAGACCAAAAATAAATAAATAAATAAATAAATAAATAAAAAATAAATAAATAATAATAATAATAATGAAGAACTTATAAAATGACAATTTAATAACAACTGAGTATCTGAGAGGTGGGGATTTCAATCTACAATTTCTCAAGATAAGTTATCCTTTTAATGAAAAGTTTGGACACGGACTCTTATTTTGTCAAGCCATTCCAGGGTCAATTACGTAGACTATGCTACTACTGGTTAGTCATTTTGAAATACTTCCAACTAAGTAAACGCGTTTATTTAGTGTGTTGACATGTGTCGCAATTACCATCAAGTACTTTAATTCAACGCTTAAGGTCTAATACTTAGGTCTTTGCTGACAAGCGAGGTTACAGTTACATTTCCCTAAACAAAAACGCTGACTAATATACATTTATATTTCTGGTCAGCATCCCGGATTACCATATAAGTCAGATATACCCAATAGCTTTCAGTCACCCAAATTCTACGCCGTCATCCAAGGAACTTTCAAAAAGGCAACTCATCTCCTTGATCTTGATTCACTTCCCTGTTCCATACTCATCGAATTACAGGCAGCAGCAATATCATGCCTTTACAGAACGGACAAGAGGAAGTAAATGACGCCGATGACCTTAACTGCATCGCCGACAGGCAGCTCTTAATCAGTCAGGAGGTAACTGAGGAAGTTGCAGAGGCAGAGAGAACTGCCTGGAAACACGAAAGCAATTTAACCTTCCATCTGCTGGAGGTTCGGGCTGGGAAACTCGTCCCAGGTAGCCTTTGAAGACAACGCGCCAGCAAGGTGGTCTACGGTCACGTGACGCCCAAGAATGACTCGTGCATCTTCAAGTCATCTTCACCTCACTTCGTCTAAACGTCTTCTATTAACTTTGTATGTTACGCTATTCATCTTAAGTACTTTTCAATTGTACTTTGTTTCACGTCTACGAAAATTTAGCTCTTATTGCCATTATTTCTATTACATCTCATACAAGGAAGTTTTATTCTGTGGCAACTTCACAAGCGGATATCAATAAACTAAATTATATTTTTGCACACATAGGAGAGCTAGTCATTCCTTCGGTGCCTGCTAAATAATGGAACAACCAAACCAATATCCAGACCTTAATTTACTAATGGACCAATCAATACACCGTTGCGTAACTGATTCCTAGGCACGAGACTAGAGGAAACTTTTCACACTTTAATACGTTATAATGAAATAAGTGAAATTTTGTTATTATGGAAGCCAAAGGGCTCGGGCAACAGATGATAGTGACAAGATCATAAAAAAGGAAAATGGAGGGCATTGCGAAACAGAGAAAAATTCCCAAATATTCAGGAAATTTCACAACTTGGCGATAGCGCACGTCATCGCTGATATCATCCAATTTTGCAGCCCAAATGATGTCATTCTTATGACATAAAACAGATTAAAAAGACAGTTTCTACTGTTGCAAGAGAGCAGACAGAGAACAGCGGAAACAGAATACGGGACACCCAGAAGTAGAAATAAGAAAAAAACTTAATTTATTCCCTCTTGTTTCTATGATCCTTAAAAAAACTTGTAACCCGGCTATACACATTAAAACATGTCGACGTTCCCATGATAGATTTTGTGAGATCTACAGACAATACATTACGATCGACGCAAAAACACGATAGCCTATCTAGGTGGAATATGTACTAGCCTTTTTTTGCCTGATCAGAAACACAATGATTGAAAACAAACGGTTTCCAGTTAGCGGATGCACCGCATGGGAGTACGATAAAACAAATAGTCACTCCTGATTTCGTAAGACAAATAGTCACTCCTGATTTCGTAAGTTTGGAAGGATAGCGAGCAATACTCACATTCAATTATGTTGTGAATAGATAAGGGGGAAGGCGAGAGAATCATACTCTTTTAATTGCTGTTTTTTTGGCAATAATATTTCTCTCGCTGTTCACTTGCGTTTTCGTCTTTATACATATGTAGCACCATAATTTAGTCTTCATACTCTATGAAGGAATAACTGTTGACAGTAGGTATGTAGTATACTTGGTGCAGAAAATTCTGATCTACTAAAAGTCAGCGAAAATTGGTCCAATGCTATTAAGATGCCTTTCACCGGTGCCACTATAAATGACTTCGCTATAAGAAGCAAGATGGAAATCATTACTGATGGTTTATTTTGTACAAACCGTTTTTTTTTTTTTTTTTTTTTTTTTAACAACTAAGTCGCCAGTTTGGTTTTCTTTTTGGGAAATGCGCAATGACCCTGTTTCCAAATTGTCCATTCAAACTGAAGTGCACATTTAGACAATTTTTTTCAATATTTTTCTTAACCTTAAAAAAAACTGGACCTCTCACTGAATCAAGACCAGGGCCCCAAAATATATAGCTATGCTTTCGATTAATGCAGACAAATACACGTGAAGCACTCATGCAGCCTTAATACAATCTTTTAGGCGGAATTAAAACATAACTCACACAATTCTTTGTTGAGAATTGATATGTCTAGAAAAATTTCTGCGTTCATATGAAGGTTTATAGACGAGAAATGTCAACTAGACCTCCAAACCATTACTTTGACAAGAAAGACGACCGTGAATGAAATAAAATAAAGAGAGAAAAAAATAAGACCACTTTTCAATAAATGGAACAAAAACGGGATACAGGACTTTTCGAGAAAACGAAAATCCACCAGCGTAGAGCAAACTCTGACTCGAATCCCAAAGCAAACAGGCGAATTACTCTAATTCAACTGAGCAAACACGGCTGCATTGAAAAGCGGATGGGCTGGGTTATTCCGACATATTTCCTTCCCGGGAAAAACTTGTTTACAATTAGTTTTCATTCAGCTGGCCACCACCCGCTTGCCTGGCGGTCCATCTAGGGGTCATTTATCTCCATGAATGCACAGAGGAACGTTATTAGCGAAGAAAACACAAAGGGAGTAAAAACCAAATGTCTCCATTCATCAAAACTCCAGACGCATAAATATCAGAGCAACACGCAACTCGTATACGACATTCGACTTAAAAATAGCATAACGATGGAACGAGAGTTCTTGTCATATCCCTAATGCTTGAAATTGCTGCAATTTAAAGAAAAGCTGTTTTTTTTCCGCGCATGAAAGAAAAGTGCTGCATTCTCCTTGAGAAGACTTCCTTTCCTTATATGAATAAGATGTCTCTTCTTGTTTGCGAAAAAGACATTCTTTAGTTGCGTGAATAACTGCTTGTTCCCATTTGTAATTAACTGATTTCTCAGAGGAATAAAAGCTCACTTCTCAGATGCAAAAAATGTGATGTATTTTTCTTGCATGAAGAAGCTGTGTAGAAATATTCATTTTTCCCGTGCATGACGATACGACCTTTTATTCAATAATGATGAAACGTCTCCCTTTCCAAAGTACCAAAATGTCACCCCATGTGAATGTCCAATGTCTTTCTTTTCTTCAGAAAATAATGCATTTTTCTGCACACGCTAAAACTGCCCTTTCCTGTGTCATAAAAATGCCTTCTTATATGACAATCACTCCCTTAAACTAGTTCTGTGAACGAAAATATTTGTAATTCCAAGCACAAAAGTACAGTCATTCACCCTGTGTGAAGATCTCATAACGTGAAATACAATGCTGCGTTCCCCCCCGCATCATGGAAAGACTTTCTCATTTCTAACTAGGTCTGTCTTACTGGCAAGCAAATGCAGCTTTTCTGATTTGCATGCTAATACCATTTCTTTTATTGGCATGCGATCAGTGCCACTTCACGCGCACACAAATACTGCCTTTTCTGGGGCACCACGCAGACACTGGAGGCCTTTTCACTACTGTGTAAAAATTGTGATTCACTGCTGACATTCATGTGGCACGGTAATTCTATCTTTCACTGATATGCAAATGCCGTCTTTTCACTGCTGTGGAAATACTGCCTTCCCACTGACACGCAAAGACTGCCTTTTCATAGGCGTGGGAATAGGAACACAGTCTTTTCTCGCTCGTTACAATGCACAGACGAAAACATAATACTGAAGCGATGAGACCGCGCGGCTCTCACGTCTGGAAAATAAATGCCGGCGTTTGTACCGGAGGGTTGACAGCAGAAGCGCGGCCTCTGACATTTATGTGATCTCGACTAGACATAATTAGGCCATAAATACGCAGGGAATTTATCCGCAAGAGAAACAAAAGGATTCTCGTAAGAAACAGGAATTACGGTGGTTCTCGAACATACGATCTATCTCCCTCGCAAAGGGCTCTCTCTCTCTTTCTCCCTACACACACACACACACACACACACACACACACACACACATATATATATACATACATATATATATATATATATATATATATATATATATATATATTATAGCGAATACCACAGGAAAATGATAGGCAAAAAACCAAGCGCATTCGTCTTTACTAAGCCATTGTCATTTTCCTGTGGTATTCGCTTATTATACATAAGTATATATACACACGCAAAAATATATATAAATATATATATGTACACGTATATATGTACAAATAAAGTTTCCTTTTTTTAAAATAGATCTTGATCCTCACCTTGCCGACCTGGTGATGGTATCGCCAGTTCGTTTCCCGCTACCGGACGTCACGATTTCTTCATATTTCTTTGAAAGTTGGATCTCAAGGCTTTGTAGTGACAAGCGTATCCAAAAAAGAGCAAAGAATTTGAGAAGTTAACAGGGCATTGTGGCTATTACATTTGCATATATATCTGGTTAAAGTGACTAGTAGATTCTACTCACACACACACACACACACACACACACACATTATATATATATATATATATATATATATATATAATATATATATATATATATAATATGTATAATTAAATAAAATCCACGGTAAAAAAGTAAGTGAAACAGGGATTTGGAAAAAGTACTTTCGTAGTTGTTTATTTGTATGGTGTTTTCACGTTGCATGTTCGTCGCTGGACGAGTGGTTTTCGCGCTCGGCTGCCAATCCGGTGGTCCGAAGTTCGAATCTCGGCTCGGCCGACGCGGAATCATTGGACACACACGCACACACACACAAACACAACACACACACACATATATATATATATATATCATATATATATATATATATATATATATATATATATATATATATATATAGAGAGAGAGAGAGAGAGAGAGAGAGAGAGAGAAATTCAACTTCTTTCCTAATAAACTACTGACCTTCCTCATA
>NC_087201.1:136638100-136668100 GCF_015104395.2 Macrobrachium nipponense
AGAATAGAACATGATGAAGTACGAATCATTTGAGAGAGAGAGAGAGAGAGAGAGAGAGAGAGAGAGTCTGTCTGGAACGCCAACTCATGACACACTTCAGGGACGACAGAGGAAAATCGCGTAGGAGAAAATATCCTTCACCTTCTCTTTCACTTCCGTGATTTCTTTCAGCGTCACCATGACGATGATGATGAAGATCAAGGTCTATAGAGAAGGATCATCATCATCATCATCATCATCGTCGCCGTCGTCGCCGTCATCATCATCATCAACGGGAGCTGCGACATGAGGAGACATTTTCAACTTCTGGCAAAGTCAACCGTTCTATTTCCCCCCTCCCCCCTCCCCCACTCCGTCGTTTATGTCATCGTCTGGTTTGTTTATCTCCGCTGCCAAGTTTTCCTTTGATGACCGAACAACGGTTGTGGAAATATAAAGGTTAAGAGATGAGAGAGAGAGGAGAGAGAGAGAGAGAGAGACGAGAGAGAGAGAGGGGAGAGAAGAGAAGAGAGTTTTTAAAACACAATGAAGGCTCGCGGCAATGCATAGTAACCATTGTGAAAGAAAAGAGACATTCCTACGCATTAGTTTAAAAGTAATACTGAAAGAGAGAGAGAGAGAGAGAGAGAGAGAGAGAGAGAGAGAGAGAGAGAGAGGTAAAGTATTACTGAAGGCTTCTTCCTTTTCTTAATGAATCTTTCATCACATGCTCATTAAAAAATAACGAGGCACTTAATGTGAAATACAAATGCCTCCGGCCGGCGAGATATAAACACAACCATTAGATACTTGAGTCACACTGATGGGATTCGACTCTAACTCGATTTGGTTTCGAAATGGATAACCCCCCCCCACTCACAGTTACGATGGAGTTTCCTCCCCCTACCCCTAAACCCCCAAAAATATAAGCAATTAGTGTGCAAAAAGTTGGACACCGTCGGAAGAACAAATTACTTTTTTTCGATAAGGTATCTCGATTAATTTTTTGTTTTCCGGTGAAAGATAGCGCGATGCAACTTCACAATTCATGTATCAGTGCATGATGGATTACAAATTCACAATAAACAAAATCAGCCCCTGAATTCCTATGTACCTTCATCAAAATCTATGCTCACAAGCAACGTCTTTCCTCAGAGCAAAATTCTATTAAACGAGCTTATTATTTTCTGTTTCATATCCATACAGTGTCTCTGGTTCACCCCTAGTGTCCTGAAAACGGCGTTGGTGTTATCTTTATTAATTTATCAAAATTAAGGCGCTCACAAGGCTCGTGCCTAAACATAGAACTATTATTTTGAATTGATCCAGATAAAAAAAAATGCTGAAAAAAAGCTAAAAACCAAAAAAACCCAGGTGAGACGCGAAACGAAGTGTAACGGAGTTATACCTTTGAACATAATGAAACGAAATATCTTCGGCAAAATAATGCATAAACTACATTATAATTTCTACAACTGGTGCCGCTAGCCTGCGTAATCTTGCACTCAGTTTCAAGAGGAGGAGGCAATAGTCTAAATGTCTGACTTGGCCTAGGCCATTGGATGGACCTACCTAAGCGGAAATGTCCACAAAAGTTTCATTTAATCTCCCGTTACGGGAGCGAAGAATAAGAAACGTTCCTAATCCCAGGACCCACTAAGACAGGTCGGCCAGAGAGGTGGTTTAATGATGAATCACCCAGGTCGACCAAGTTGTAAACCGAGGACAGTTTAAGTGTTTAATACTACTTTAAATGTATACAGCTTACTTGAGGAGACATTTAATTTCATTTATTGAATGCTTGAGAATTCTGAGTTTGCTTCAAGAAATTGTCTAAAATAATAATAATAAAAATAATAATAATAATAATAATAATAATAATAATAATAATAATAATATAGAAGATGTAAAACAGAGGCTTAAGGCCAAAGCACATAAGGTCCAACGATACATGAACAAGAATAAGGGATACCAACAGAACAAACAATTCGGAACCAACCAGAAAAGACTATACAGCCAACTAAGAGGGGAAGACAACCACCAAGAAATTCCTGAAGCCGAACCAAGTAAGAGACTCTGGAAAAACATATGGAGCAATCCGGAATCACACAACAAACATGCAACATGGCTCCAGGAAGTCAAGGCAGAAGAAACAGGGAGAATAAAACAAAGATTCACTGACATCACGACAGACACAGTCAGACACCAACTAAAGAAAATGCCCAACTGGAAAGCCCCAGGTCCCGATGAAGTCCATGGATACTGGCTCAAAACCTTCAAGGCTCTACACCCAAGAATAGCAGAACAACTCTAGCATTGTATCACAAATCACCATGCGCCCAAATGATGACCACAGTAAGAACATCCTTAGTCCAGAAAGACAAGAGTAAGGGAAATATAGCCAGTAACTACAGGCCTATCACCTGCCTACCAATAATGTGGAAGTTACTAACAGGTATCATCAGCGAAAGGCTATACAACTACCTAGAGGATACAAACACCGTCCCCCACCAACAGAAAAGGCTGCAGAAGGAAGTGTAGGGGCACAAAAGACCAGCTCCTGATAGACAAAATGGTAATGAAGAACAGTAAGAGAAGGAAAACCACCTAAGCATGGCATGGATAGACTATAAGAAAAGCCTTCGACATGATACCACACACATGGCTAATGAATGCCTGAAAATATATGGGGCAGAGGAAAACACCATCAGCTTCCTCAAAAATACAATGCGCAACTGGAATACAATACTTCCAAGCTCTGGAATAAGACTAGCAGAGGTTAATATCAGGAGAGGTATCTTCCAGGGCGACTCACTGTCCCCACTACTCTTCGTAGTAGCCATGATTCCCATGACAAAAGTACTGCAGAAGATGGATGCTGGGTACCAACTCAAGAAAGAGGCAACAGAATTACCCAATCTGATGCTTTATGGACGACATCAAGCTGTATGGTAAGAGCATCAAGGAAATAGATACCCTAATCCAGACTGTAAGGATTGTATCTGGGGACATCAGGATGGAGTTTGGAATAGAAAAATGTGCCTTAGTCAACATACAAAAGGGCAAAGTAACAAGGACTGAAGGGATAAAACTACCAGATGGGAGCAACATCAAACACATAGACGAGACGGGATACAAATACCTGGGAATAATGGAAGGAGGGGATATAAAACACCAAGAGATGAAGGACACAGTCAGGAAAGAATATATGCAGAGACTCAAGGCGATACTCAAGTCAAAACTCAACGCCGGAAATATGATAAAAGCCATAAACACATGGGCAGTGCCAGTAATCAGATACAGTGCAGGAAGGAATAGTGGATGGACGAAGGCAGAACTACGCAACATAGACCAGAAAACTAGGAAAGACATATGACAATACACAAAGCACTGCACCCAAGAGCAAATACGGACAGACTATACATAACACGAACGGAAGGATGGAGAGGACTACTAAGCATAGAGGACTGCGTCAACATCGAGAACAGAGCACTGGGGCAATATCTGAAAACCAGTGAAGACGAGTAGCTCAAGAGTGCATGGGAAGAAGGACTGATAAAATAAAAGTAGACGAAAGACCCAGAAATATACAGAGACAGGAGAATGACAAACAGAACAGAGGAATGGCACAACAAACCAATGCACGGACAATACATGAGACAGACTAAAGAACTGGCCAGCGATGACACATGGCAATGGTTACAGAGGGGAGAGCTCAAGAAGGAAACTGAAGGAATGATAACAGCGGCACAAGATCAGGCCCTAAGAACCAGATATATCCAAAGAACTATAGATGGAAATAACATCTCTCCCATATGTAGGAAGTGCAATACGAAAAATGAGACCATAAACCATATAGCAAGCGAATGTCTGGCACTTGCACAGAACCAGTACAAAAAGAGGCATGATTCAGTGGCAAATGCCCTCCACTGGAGCCTGTGCAAGAAACACCAGCTACCTTGCAGTAATAAGTGGTACGAGCACCAACCTGAAGGAGTGATAGAAAACGATCAGGCAAAGATACTCTGGGACTATGGTATCAGAACAGATAGGGTGATACGTGCAAACAGACCAGACGTGACGTTGATTGACAAAGTCAAGAAGAAAGTATCACTCATTGATGTCGCAATACCATGGGACACCAGAGTTGAAGAGAAAGAAAGGGAAAAAAAAAAAAAATGGATAAGTATCAAGGACCTGAAAATAGAAATAAGAAGGATATGGGATATGCCGTGGAAATCGTACCATAAACCATAGGAACACTAGGCACGATCCCAAGATCCCTGAAAAAGAATCTGGAAAAACTAGAGGCTGAAGTAGCTCCAGGACTCATGCAGAAGAGTGTAATCCTAGAAACGGCGCACATAGTAAAAAGAGGGATGGACTCCTAAGGAGGCAGGATGCAACCCGGAACCCCACACTATAAATACCACCCAGTCGAATTGGAGGACTATGATAAAGCAAAAAAAAAAAAAAAAAAAAAAAAAAAAAAAAAAAAAAAAAAAAAAAAAAAAAAAAAAAAGGTCTTACCCTCGCTATCGTTAGGAAAATTAACTTACAGTTTTGACATATGAAGCTGTATTTTTCAGCAAAATTACAGACTGTTAAATAATGAGGTTACTGGTAGATTATCATTAAAAGAAAATTAATACCCAACTGAAACTATTACTACAAAGACGAAGAAGGGTGTTCGAACGTTCTGTTGTACCGGCAAGCCAGTAGTGGATCCTGCCTGCGTAGGAGCGGTGTGTTTGTTTGTTTGTATGGTGTTTTTACGTTGCATGGAACCAGTGGTTATTCAGCAACGGGACCAACGGCTTTACGTGACTTCCGAAACCACGTCGAGAGTGAACTTCTATCACTAGAAATGCACATCTCTCACCCCTCAGTGGAATGACCAAGAATCAAACTCGCGCCCACCGAGGTGGCACGCCAACACCATACCGACCACGCAACTGAGGCACTTGTAGGAAGCATGTGACGTCATTACCTGGCTGAATTGTCCTAGTGCGTCCTGCCTAATCCAAATGAATTAATCTCTATGGTGATAACGAACTATGAAAAGTACCCAAACTACAGAAATGATTCTGGAAAACTACAGAAACGATCTGGAACGATGACTTACTTTTTGATTCCGGGGAGGAGGAGCTGAGAGGCGTGCTTGCAGGTGTCGACACACTGGCGCCTCACCTTCCGTATCCTCTCTCTCAGTTCAGGTCCGTCTCTGCTCTGCCCCACGCAGATGAGGAGGTCACGGAACAGCGCCACTTGCGAGTTGATCTCGACCACCAACTGAAAAATACCAAGATAAAATGTTACGTGATCGTATTTCCATGATCAGCATATTTGTATATATGTATGTGTGTGTTGCGTGTAGCTATAAATTTATTTTGTACTGCATTAGATTAGATATATCTATTTTCATCAACTGAAAAACACACAAAAGCATTAAAATGTTTACGTGGTCGTATTTCCATGATCAGCATATTTGTAAATATGTATGTGTGTGTGCTTGGCGTGTAGCTATAAATTTATTTTGTACTGCTATTAGATTAGAATTATCTATTTCATCAAACTGAAAAATCAAGCATCAAAAGCATTAAAATGTTTACGTGGTTCGTATTTTCCATGATAGATATTTGTATATTAATATATATATGATATATGTATATATATATACATATATATATGTGGATGTATATATATACATATACATATATATGTGTATATATATATATATATATATTTATATTATATATATATATATATATATATATATATATATGTAGTGTGTGTGTGCTTGCATGTAGTTACAAATTTATTTTGTACTGCATTAGAATAGATATATCTATTTTCATTGATATTCCCTTTTTGTTAATAATTTTGTTAGCTCTAATGTATCTGGTTTTCAAGATAAACAGTGCTATGAGAACATGAGAACAGAAGCACGCACGTTGACATTGCATGTTATACTGGGTGGAGAACTGTGTAGTATGTATGTACACACACATACATACACATAAATAAAGATATATGCCACGAGGGAAAATAAACAACGGAGTATCCGCGAGATCTTTCGACGTTCAAACGTCCTTTACTTAGTTCATCTGCTAAGTAAAGGACGTTTGAACGTCGAAAGATCTCGCGGATACTCCGTTGTTTATTTTCCCTCGTGGCATATATCTTTATTTATGGATTTATCACGTTCCTAACTTTCGTGATTCAGTTATACATACATACATACACATATATCTACGTACATCGTTTTATTCCGTGCTTTTGTATTTGCTTTTTTTCCGTGATCGCCAGCTTTCCCCATTGGGCTCTTAGGCTAGTTTTATCTTAGTTGTTAATAATAGCAATCAGGACACCAGGCCAGGAAAGTTAGTATGAAAATGTTCACGGCATGAAGGCAACGCTACCTTTAAACCATTTCATTTCCCTTGTGCGTAAGCTACATGATAGAAGAAATATATATAGAGAGATTTCTCCATTAGTTCGCCTAGGAATATCTGAGAATTCTAGTTTCACAAAAGGCGAAGCATTCTCCTGGTTTCACCGGTTGGCGCACAAAAGTTCAATGTAGATTAGTTTGTCCGTGTTATATATATATATATATATATATTATATATATATATATATATATAATATAATATATATATATATAATATATTATATATATATAATATATATATATTATATATATATATATTATATATATATATATGTGTGTGTGTGTGTGTGTGTGTGTCTATAGCATAACAATAGATTTCTTCTCTTCAAGTTCAAAGGCTGGAAAGGAAATGACAAAGAGTAGTCTATAAATATAGCATATCACGGACAAACTAAATCTTTCTAAATTGGACTTCGTATAGTCTACTACAATAACCATACATATGTATATATATGTATACTATATATTATATATATATACATATATATATGCATGTATTCACTTTTCCTTTGGCCAACTACTAACAGCTTCTTAAAAAATGAAAATTCCATTTTACTTAAAAAATATTTATCTAAAATTCCAGGAGACAGGAGTGTTCAGGAATACGGAGAATCCCGGCGAATTCGGGAGGGTTTATATATATATATATATATATATATATATATATATATATATATATATATATATATATATATATATATATATATATACCTTGTGTGTGTGTGTGTTTATAGCATAACAACAGATTTCAAAGGGTGGAAAGGAAATGACAAATATATATGGCATATAGCGGATAAACTAAATCTTTCTAAATTGGACTTTTGTGCGCCAACCAGTTAAACTGGAGAATACTTCTCCTTTTTTGAAGGTAGAACCCTCAGATATTCCCAGGCAAACTAATGGAGAAATCTCTCTCTATATATATATTTCTTCTATCGTGTAGCTTACGCACAGGGGAAATGAAATGGTTTACAGGTAGTGCTGCCTTGATGCCGTGTACATTTTCAGTCTAGCTTCCCTCGCTGGTGTTTTTCAGGGTTTGGTGTGATTATTATTATAACCTACGAGGATAAAACTAGACTAAGAGCCCAATGGGAAAAGCTGTCCATTACGGAAAAAAGTAAATACATAAGCACGGAATAAACGAAATAAGAATGGTAAATTAAAACAAATACTTACAAAACAAATAAACTATGGAAAAACACTTGTGAGCCTGCTCAAGACTATTTGCTCCTGATTAAAATTTCGGAAGCAGCTATTTTTAAGCTACACAATTCATAAGATCATTCCACAATGTGTCACAATTGGATTTAAAATTCTAAAAAAACTGTGGTACTGAACCTCATACAAGAAATAATAAGAACATGTAGCATATATGAAGGAGCCCTTATGCCAACACGGGTCCTTGCATAATGCCAGCGCGTACGTAACAATAGGCTCATGTGAATCAGACGCCTTTTGTAGAACTCTGGATTCGTGTCAAAATTGGAGCAACGTTCGTGATATTTCCCGATTCGTCTTATTTGGATGCATTCGTGAATGGGTGCTAATGATGCCAGTAAGAATTACAAATGTAGCAGCACTAATTGCAATAAATTACGATTACTGATAATACAATTAAATCAGAGAGTAAATGGTCTTGTAGAAATTGCTTATAAAAGAAAATGACAAAAATGACTACCACATTCATTCTGCACTGAGAACACTACGCGATTTACTTTCAATATCACAGCTGCCTCAAACGGAGTAATTAACAATAATTAATAATAATAATAATAACTACTACGCCATCACCGAAGTTATGCAATAAAAGTGCACGACCACTAAAGCCGAATTTCCGCACAATTGTCCAAATATTGAGCAATGTATTTCACGGCATAATTGTCGATGACTGCTTACCTTAATGGATATGAAAGCAATGCTTTTAAATGAACATGTTAACGTATAGCCTATACTTCCGTATTTAGCAGATTATCACAGATGACTTCATCATAAATGCTAGGTTCACTGTACGGCCTACACGTATTTTCGTACGAGAGAGAGAGAGAGAGAGAGAGAGAGAGAGAGAGAGAGAGAGAGAGAGAGAGAGAGAGAGGGGGGGGGGTAAATAATCGCAAAAAAGGACCTGAATGGGCGTATTACGAAAACGCGGATTCAGAATTGAAACCCTGTTCAAAAGCACGACAAGACATGCCATCAAAAGAGTGGCGTTTGCTTCGTCTTCACTAGATTCAATTAATAAAATATTCTTTCAACACAGGCTGGAGAGTGTGGCAATACAAAGAGGTCACACATAAGTCAGACAATAAACTAAACTTGGGCTGACCATTTCCATCTAATACATTCCTTAAATTAGGCCAAAATTCAGGTGCTTCCTGCAAAAGCATGGGATGCAGCCTCCTTTGTAAGTCATCAAGTTGATACTCAGACACTACAGAAGGAAAGTTCTAGACAAGTTTAACGATGGAGTTCATCTGTCTTTCAGTATCTATTGGAACTCTGTCTTTCAGTATCTATTGCTTCCTTTGGCTCCATGTTGTGCAACATAGCAACGACACTTCTTCTAAAGGAAACCTCTCACATATCCGACAAGAAAGTTGTGACAAGAACAGTAAACAGCTGCTGAACGAAACCTGCTTTCATTTTTCCTTAGATTGTCTGTTTCAGGACTTTCTGTACATAATTTTTAAGATTTTGGAGATTTTCACATTTTTATTTCAAGCTTTCAAAACTTTGAGTTAATTTTTCAAGATCTTGAAAAGATTTTTCAAGCGCTGGTAGCACTATAATTAGTGAGCAGGGGCCAACAGATGGTCAAGTCTGGCTAACGCGCTTATGATACAAATGTCAGCCGCTCTTTCGATGTAAGAAAAAAAAAAAAAAATACACGCTTTCGTGACAAACGCGACGCGTTTATAACATAAGGATCCGCGCTTTCGTAAAACGCCGACCTCCTGGATCACCAATGGCCCAACGAAAGCACATCGCTTATTACGTATCGTACAAGCCTAACAGAGCTGATAGTCGGTCATTATAGTCTATAAGAAGTCAACCGAGCGTGAAATAGGCTGGCACACACTGGAAGGGGGAAAACGAACAGTGATGGATTACCATGAAGACGATGCTGTACAAAAATACAGAAGGAATTAGTTTTCCTACGGCTGGATTCGGTGAGGAGTACTTTCCCTTGGAAGAGAGAGAGAGAGAGAGAGAGAGAGAGAGAGAGAGAGAGAGAAGCGAAGTACTTCATAAAAACTGGCACTAAAGTATTGCATAAAATATTTTTTATGTCACTATCTGGTCATTCAAAACAAATCCTTCTGAGTTTGGGAAGTAAAAAAAAAAAACATAAATTAACTATAATGAGAGTGTATGTAGTATATATGTATAATGTGAGTGCTGATACATTTCGAAATTTAATACTTAAGCGATTATCAAATTATTGGCAGGTCTTAGAAATTTATAGGCATATTTATGGTGGCTGACCTTTTACTTCTTGCAAGGTGAATGCAAAGGACTTAGCTGGTATACATCTGTTTTTTTGTCTAACAAACATCCAAAATAACATGCCAGGTTCAAAATATTATCATTTTCACTGTAAATCATATGAATTCTTTATACGTATAAAACGGACCTTTTATAAGATAGTAGGATGTATAAACCCAATGTATAAAACACCCATAGGTGCTAATCGTCCACACATAACCTCATGAGACAATCATATTTCACACAACTTTGAAGCATCTGTTTCTTTCAAATAAGGCACAAATTGGAAATAATTTGAAGTAAATTGCGATAATTATCAACAATTTATCTTCTATACCTTGGATCCTACATAAACTCAACAGTGCGTGTATGCCAAACACCCCTTTTTCCATTAACTTTCAAAATTCTCAAATAACTATTTTATAGCTTTCTGTCCCGTGACATTCTACTCATTCAGAATCCTACTATAGAATCTAGGTCAATGGCCAAGGGTTGGAACCTGATCAAGATCATTCACCACTGAAACGGAAATTGACAGTAAAACGGCCTGAAAGGTGTGACAGGAAGAAGAAGAAAAAAAAAAAAAAACCCAGGCAGTTGCAATATTAAACTATTATTAGGGGTAGGGGCCAAAGGAACGCTGCAAAGACCCTTGAGCAATGCTTATAGTGCCCAGCATGAGGGGCAATGACTGAGGATTCCTACTATGCAACTTCCGACTTCCGTACTTAGTCTACTCGATCATTTTTATCATTACATAGTGAAACAATTCCACCTTTCACTGATTCTACCCGGGCATTAGCTTCATCAAAACACCTTACAAATCCTGGTTACGCCACTTAATCACCTTATCACCATTGTACCGTCACTTCAAATCGCATCAGTTTGAGGCGTTATTCCATTTTCAGTCTCCCGATTCCCTCCCTTCCTGCCTCCTCAGCAATCAATTACATGAGCACTCTCAAACTTAAACTAAACATCCACTCTTGAGTCATTCAGCTCTACCTCTTTCTTCCACATTCAATATATCTTGGACACACTCGATAATTTATCATGCAGTGACTGCACTGGCATCAGATAGCGTCTCTACATTTGAAACTTTAGTCCAAGTCCGTTAACGTTACTCACCGTGATAACTTTACTAAAAACTAGCGGTTATCTTTAAATTTCTTCCTTACCTTCTCCCACTTTCTTCTAACTGGACATGGTATCTTTGTCACATACACGCATATACATACATGCGTACGCGCACAAATTATAAAAGGCAGTTCTCACGACCCGAGGGTTCGAACGACCACAGACCGCTGAACAACTGTTGTTGACAGTTGACGGTTTCCTTCCAGAAGTCAAGATCCTACAGCACAGACCTTCGGTAGGTTTTGAAAGACACACATTCCCCGTTTTCTTATCCAGCTGACAGGAAAAATAGGCAAGGAGATCTGGTGGGAATAAGTGTGAGAAAAAAAAGCGAACTGAAATTTATAACAAAAGCTTAAAAAAAAAAAAAGTGTACCTCTCAAGACAAGGGGAGAGTTGCCAACTCGTCTCTTTTGTGTCGGTAGAGCCACAGGGGAGTGAAACCACGTGTCAGTCGCATCCCCGCGGGAGAATACGAACAGTAAAGGGGGAAAAAAGTGGGATTTCTGTGCTTGTGATAGATTAAAAGGCATCAAATAAACTGATAAGTAAAGGAAAACATTGCACTTTAAACTTGATGACTGAAACTGCAAAATGTGACAACAGAATTACAAAAAGACATCAAAATTTATTAGAGAATCGTAATTTTGTTGCAATATTGGTCTAGTCACGCCTCTAGAAGTAAAGAAATCACGAAAAACAACATATATAAGGTGCCTGTGTAATTAAGTGAATATTATCTAAATAAAGTTGTTTTACACTACACAGCAGGATGACAGCGCTGTCGAGGAAATTTGTGGTGGTGGCTACCTTACATAAAGAGCTGAGCCAAGCGAGTAGGACCCATATGTTACAAGTCCTGAGAGGCGCTAATCCAATGAATCCCAGTGCAGGTATGTAGTTCCCCCACTATTAAATCTTGGGGCTGCCTTCTTTCAGCTCAGCTTTTAGTAACTGACGGTTAGACTTTGTTTTATTTACATTTTATTGTGAGTCGTAAGTTCTTTATATTTTATTTATTTCAGCTTGTTTTATGCGCTTCTCTGTATTACGGTATTTAGTTTCAAAAAGACGGTTCGTTGGCTTCTTGTTAACCCCAGAATTGATGTGTGTGTGTGTGTGAGTCTATATGCGCGCCGGAGCATTGAGCCTTCTCCCACAGCCTCGACGCCTTAATCATCCTTTAGGACCTATACAAATGCATAACGGTTACCGGCATTCGTCTAATCGTCTTTGTAGACTACGGGGCCTACATCTAACACACACACACACACACACACACGGAAGCGAACTTTCATGCCTCAACCTGTTTTGCACTATTGGGATGGGATCAGAATTTCAGTGTTACAATTAATTACTCTGAATTCATTCTATATATACTTCAGCGTGGTAAGGAGACGTATAAAAATAGCAGCGCTGAGCGCATTATTCTCATTCCATGCCTTGGCCTGCAGTGCATTGTGTGTTCATAGTTTATTTACATCTATAAACATATATAATATATATATATCTATATATATATATTATATATATATATATATATAGATATATTATATATATATATTATATATATATATATATATATATATATATATATATATATATATATATTATATTAATTATAGAGAGAGAGAGAGAGAGAGAGAGAGAGAGAGAGAGAGAGAGAGCGCCAACTCTCATGCATCACGTGGTGGATTCACGCAATCTTATATTTTCTCTTGCCAAGCCGGGAAATCTCACGCAAAGAACATTTTCATAACATTTTTTTTAAACTCATTGCAGAATACATACGTGACATAACATGGATTAATGAGTGATGAATAGAATGGCTAGTGTTACAGAACTACGGTTATATTCTGAAGAATTACGTATTTTATTTATAGGCTTAAGAACTGCATTGATGTTTGATATAATTTTCTCCACAAACTCTTCATTTTCTAAACTTCTGTCAAATACAAACAAGAGAAAGTTTATTCATTTGAATTTATGATGAAATACAGAAATTAAAATTTATTAATGGCGATTACTATTATGACAATAGCAACGATGTTGAAAAAGAAGTTGCCCAAGTAACCGACAAAGCTCGATGAAAGTTCGCAATAACGTGCCGCTTATACGAGTAACATAAAATGCATATATTAAACATTATATTGCATTGTAGAAATTTTTGTTCTCTAAATAATAATGGTTCAAATGTGAAAGTCAATAGCGAAATGTTGCCATTATTTCAGTATATGACACATCTTACTTTATAAAACAAGAAAAACTGAACGAACGTCTATACTGAAGTGACGAAGGCATTCGAATGCCATTGGCCTACTGAAAACAAAAGAATTTTGTAAGGGCGCAATATCCGAGTGATGTCACAGCAAATGATGTAGCCTGTGTTTTCATTAGCTAATGTAAGTCCTTCGTTTCATAAATATTTCAAGCCATTTTGTTGTTATTACTGAATTACCGTTTTGGAAAGAAGTAGAGAAATAAAAATGAATTTGTAACTGAACTATACGATTCCATGCTGGGTTAGTCTTATACTGTAGTTACTCTAGAAAAAGCAGTAATTATAATAATGAAAATATATATCAAATACTATTTTCTCTATGATCATTGTAACATACGTAAGTGAAAACATAAAGCTGGAATTTCCTAGTTTTGAAACAAAGTGATACGATTATCATTTTGATGATAATTTTTATTTAAAGTGTCAAATTTTTAAAGGAAATTATAACTAATAATTTATATTTTATGAAATTTTACTTCATTAATAAAAATTACATAAAAGCTCAAGGTTATTAGGAATCTGTTAAGAATTCTGTTAAGGCACCCACTTTGTGATGAATGACGTCATTACTCGAAATGAAAAAAAATTATCAAAATGTTTATATAACTATATTTAAGTGTATGTCGGCAATAACCAAAAGTTGCTCAAACAGCTAATATTTTAATTTCCACGCAAATTAGGAATTAGTTGGTTTAACACTATTTGGCAACTCGAGGATGAAACTATTCTAAAGCACAAATAATATCGCATTCCTTTAGTGAATGTGACACTTCATCTGGAAGGGCCAAAAGCCACGTGTTCATTAATTTTCCCTTTGAATTTACTTCCATTTAAAATATCTTTTAACTTGCTGTAACGTTTTTTTTTCACATCTTCCCTCTGTAGCTACTATTTACCTATTATTTCCCATTCTTTTCCTCTTGACTACTGAATCAATAGTCCTGTTAACTCACTTACTCTGCTTTACCTACATAACCTTTTTATGTTTTGTTCCAGTGACAAATTTTACCAAACCGTACGCTGATAACAATAGGAAAAATATATATGAACATATTTATCAATTATATAATTACGTTTTCCAAGTCAAATGAAATATGACAAAGAACGCTCTCAACAGATCTCGTCATTGGAAGCACAAAAGAAGTTGCACACAAACTCCGTCACGAAACTTACTGGAACGGAAGCATCGCGTTACAAGACTTCTCAGAGGTAAGAGAATGAGTATTAAGGGCCTGGCTCTGTGTTCAGAGTTTGGAAAATATCTGATGTGTACGGAATCTCTTATCTCTCTGTAAAATGCCTAGATTATTTGTCTATACCAACTGTAATATCCCTTTCACCTGTTCTAGTGTCCCCATACCCTTAATAACCTAGACCAGTGGTTCCCAAACTTGACCCATACCAAGGACACCAGTCAATCAAAAGTTATTATTACCATACCCAGATAATCCAGTACACCGTAGTACCTTTAATATTTGCATATTCCTGCACAAAGTAAGTATAAGTAAATATATAAAATATTTTCTATATTTTTTTTCTGGAGTTATACAAATATTAATTTTTTCATTGTGTCGCAGACCCCTTCTCCTTGACCCCCATGGTCCCGCGGACCCCGGTTTAGGAACCACTGACCTAAATTATGCCCCCACCTTGACTACATCAAATTAACCTTTTCTTGTTCTAGTCTTGGTCTCCAGTAGCTTGTATCTATGTTTCTGAGGATATCTGGGCAAAGCGCAATCCAACAATTAGAAATTGCACAAACCGTTTTTGCTACTGTCCTCCACCTTGTATTTTGCCGTGTATCACAAGGCTCATTTTCCAGAACTTCTGATAATAGCTTTAAATTTAGTATTTAGATTCATTTATAGCTTTTACCTACTATGAAATTCAGGGCCTTTGTAACACGGTTTTTTGGATTTTGCTCCTTATCATAGCATCGGATGTAGCTGAAAGTTGACATATGTATATTTTACAACTACACACAAATTTTGTCAGCATTATCAGTAACCTAAACCCGATAGTTTAAATTTTTATAGGGTAAAAATGCTCTAGCCGACGCCATGGCCAATGATAGCGAGCCAAGTGTCGAAAAACATTCATTACGTAAGCAAGGTAAACATCGTTTTACGAAATGTTGCCCCGTCCAACCACCAGACAGAAACCCATTCACCTTATTCCATCGGCTCTGAAACCCATAGTAGTCAAGAATGGCTAACAGGATTTGGAATTGTCCCCGTGGTTGCAAAACTGCATTTCTTACGACTTGCAACTTTATACAGTCAAGAGAAAGCCCGTGGCCATACTTACTGTAGCCTGAATAGGTAATTATTCAGTTTCTAGTTTAAATCCAATGTTTATGGTCTGATTTGTATTTAGCGTAACGTGATTATAATACTTGTAATGTCATTCAGGATTTTGAACATTTCCATTAACTATTCACTATGTCACCAAGAGAGAGAGAGAGAGAGAGAGAGAGAGATTGTATGTAAACAGTCTTTATACAACTATTTTCGTTAAAATAAGGTTTTTATCCAAAGTAAATACAAGCTTATATGTGCTAAAATCTCCAGCAGACCAACGGATCATCCGATATAAATTTTTTTCTTCTTCTTTAGTCTGTACGACCATGTTGGATATAAAGACTTTATGAATGGCGGAACGATACATAGATGCGGGTGGGGTGGGGGTTATCTGTGCTAGCGTAGTAATACTACTGTAGCAGTAGTGCCGCAAATTAGTAATAGCAGCAATATACATGAATTAAACGTTTAGGCCAACTGCTGGGATCCCTGAGGATCATTTAGCACTTCTTACAACTACTCGAGAAATGAGTTTTTATAGCCAGAAGTTAGATTTTCTAATACAACAATGTCCATGATAGCCTTCATTGTTATCCTGAATTATAACGAGGCCAAAGTGGGTGGAGCCTCATGAAGTCATCATTCTGACGATAATTATTAGTGAAGGTTTAAAGCCAAAATACGGTACCGTCTATTTTTTTTTTTTTAGTAAATAGGTAGATAGCCGATAAATAAAAATTGCTTGACATTGGATACAGCAGTTATCAAATCAAGCTTGTCTACTATGTCTGAAAATTACCAACTATTCCCTACATCTTGTCAATCTGATTGTGACCTATAAAGCAGATTATAATTTCTTAGGACACTTATTTTGGGAGTTAGACTAATAATCGAAGTGTTTTTGTATTTATTAACATATTTTGTTGGTTTGTTCATTATCAGTGGAGAGGATTCAGAGTTCATAAAGGTGTACTGCTTTGCTTGTATTTAAATTTTTCTCATTGTTGCCAGAGGTATAGCCTTCGTTACGTATAGCCAATCATCCATCGAGAAAGAGGGAAGAAATGCGGTCATAAGTTACGTAACGAGTGCGTTCGAAACCTTATCTCTGAGTAAGTTGGCCCGTCTTCAAAAAAAGTCACTTTTACATTATAAGTACCAAATTTATTCAACCTACGTTTATGCAGAATACAGTCAAAATTTATGTGTAGATATAATGTGTATTCTGAATAAGCGTTATATCTATGAAATGCATAGATAAAAAGTTATTGCCAAAAAACCGTGTTACAGAAGCCCTGAATCTCATAGTAGTAGATTACATCTTGTCACGAAGCAACATTGGTTCCCTGGCCTAATTCTTAATTTACCAGTGATTGTCAACAGCGTACGAATTGCCCTAGGCATGCATTTCACGATTCACTATGCAAGTATTGCTGCTTTCTTCAGATGAATTTCACCCACCGTCTTCTGAAATATACTGAGTGCCAGTATACTTCACACATGATCTTTTCTATGTCCAAGACTTATTCATTAGTTCAATGACAAGTGCGTCACCTTGTTCTCGATCATCTCAATTTGAATATCTCCGTAGGGGGGTAGTGCAATCAGTGCACCACATGCGGTGAACAGTAGGTATTTCCTAAGGTTCTTTGCAACTTGCCTTCGGCCACTAGCTGCAATCTCTTTCGTTCCTTTTACTGTACCTCCTTTCATATTCTGTTTCTTCCATCTTACTTTCTACCCTCTCCCCACAATTGATTCACGGTGCAACTGCGAGGTTTTCCTCCTGTTACACCTTTCAAATCTTTTACTGTGAATTTCCGTTTCAGCGCTGAATAACCTCATAGGTGCAAGTGTTTGGCCTTTGCCTAAATTCTATATTCAATTCTATCTGAATATTAGCTCTCATATTTAGGTGATTCTTTCAATTCTTGTCTCATCAAGAGGTGATCAATGAGCTTGCTCTCACCTCTGCTCGTGAATTTTTTTATCCTTACACAAGGAGGCCTCAACCTCAGAATATCTGCGAGGTCACCCTGCCTCAAAAACGTTGTCAAAAGATCAGAGGTCTCTGTAGAAATCGATCCAGTGATTGATGCTTTTTCCATCCACAGTGAACCTATACCAGTTGGTGGTCATGTATGGTAGCCTATGTACTCAACCCTTGGACTGTGCCATAGCACATGAACAGAGGCCTCTATTCCTTGCTTAAGGGACCACTATAGCAAACTCGCTTTAACTCACACATTTTTGTTCTACTATTTATTTATTTCGGTTATTGTTATAATATGCACCGTTTTATTTTTCACTGGTAATTTACTGATACATTATCAAAACGAAACAAAATAGCAATGTAACAAATTTTAACCGGCACAAATTTAATTAATCGGGGACTTGTAGAGAAATAAGAGTAAAGTAAAATAAAATTAATAATGTCCGTCATGTGTATCATAAATGATTAAGTAACAAATAAGCTTCGTATATCAAGTAAAAGTAAATAAATTCGGTGAGCGAAATTCGGGTAAATACTTGGCTGAACGCAATAAACAAACAGCACTCCGAAAGCCCAGTGGGATAGTATAACCATTATGCATTATGCCCATATAAGACACCTCTACAACGCAATTTACATCCGGGATTTATGGGAGTTTTTATGGCTGGGGAAATCTATTCCGGTTTTATGAGTGCGCTGGAATAGCTAGAGTTCGGTAATGTCTACGACACACACACAGACATATTAGAAGAAGCATTTGTTTTATGGCTAACCACAAACGAATTCTGGAAAGATGAAGTGTTTCTCCCTCCAAACAACCCACCCCCCCCCCCAAAAAAAAAAAACGTAAATTATGTTTAAATTCCATGTACTATCCTTATGCTCTCGACCCTAAACAAAACTAATTGTCTCATGTGACATATAACTTGTTACCTGCTATTCACCTTGGTTCATTACAGTATTGAACTCGTGATATAAATTCGTTATGGAGATTAAACCTGGTTGATTACAGTATTGACTTGTTGATATAAATTATTATGAAGACGTTAAACCTTGGTTGATTACAGTATTGAACTCGTTATATAAATTCTTTTGAGAATTAAACCTTGGTTGATTACAGTATTGAACTCGTTATATAAATTCTTTTGAGAATTAAACCTTGGTTGATTACAGTATTGAACTCGTGATATAAATTCTTATCAGAATTAAACCTTGGTTCATTACAGTATTGAACTCGTTATATAAATTCTTTTGAGATTTAAACCTTGGTCGATTAAAGTATTGCACTCGTTATATAAATTCTTTTGAGAATTAAACCTTGGTTGATTACAGTATTGAACTCGTGATATAAATTCTTATCAGAATTAAACCTTGGTTCATTACAGTATTGAATTTGTGATATAAATTCTTATGAGAATTAAACCTTGGTTGATTACAGTATTGAACTCGTGATATAAATTCTTTTGAGAATTAAACCATGGTTGATTACAGTATCGAACTCGTTATATAAATTCTTTTGAGAATAAAACGGAAGAACAAAAATTACCATTTCCTTTAATAAGAATAAAAATTCGCTCGCAGCCAAGACCAACCCGACCTGAGATCAGGGTACTGACGGGACCCGGAGGTCGACCTCGACGTGAGATGGATCATCTGCAGGTATTTCCATAATTTATCATCGCGGGCAGGAAGCAGCTGAACAAATGAAGCCATTTTTCGGAAGTCACCGGCACTCTGCACGCTACAACAAATGCCTTTCGTTATATGCATTTTGCCCCATAAATACCATCAAACAACACTGACGCAAATATATACGCTTCTTTGTTTTCTCAAATGCCTTCTATTCTTACTAAACTTTTAACAACGTAAACAAATTAATAAAAATAATTTTTCATTTTGAAATTACCGTCTCTTTTCAAGAGGTTCAGATTTCCGGGTTTTGGGAAAATGACGAAGAAATAAGCCTGGTCGCTAAAACTCTTCCCTCGGAATGAATATATATGAACATGGAATGGGGATACACTTGATCCAAAACAGCCTTCCCGTCAAGCGCTAATCCTTGCATTTCAAAGTAGTAATCTACACAAAGTCTTACCTCTTCCAACTGACTTTGGTTCTACGCCAAATCATTCTCCGATCCTAAGCAACCTCTACATATATAAAACATAGGCATACAGAATTCCAACATTTGGAAAGTTACGAACCACACAAGGATCTACTCTTCCTACTATTCATCTAAGTGTCTGAAAAAGGAGCTGTAATGTCGTTGCTGTAGGTTTAAGCTGGCCTTATGCCAGCATGGGTCCTTGCTCTTATGATCCGAGTTGATAGTCCTCATGAATCCTCAGAACTGGAATAAGTCCTGAGTAAAATATATCTCCTTGTTACCTTGGCCTTTTCAAAAGAACTTCTAGGGGCCATTTATTCTTAAATCCATCCCTTCTTCCAACTCGCCATCCAGCCTCTCGAACTATTATTTTCTGATTATTATTCTTCATGCATTCACAAAAGCCTATGTACCAGCGGTGCCTGAGAATCAATACCGGTCACCCATCCAAGTACTGCCATTTAACTTCACTGACTCGCAACACACCGTGAGAGGCTGGTCTGAGTGACTGGGTCACAATGAGGCCACAGACACAACAACAAGTGAGGGAGGGAGCGTAAATGTTAGTTTTTTTTCCAGTGTTTCACGCTGAAACTGGTTTTATAACGACTTTACTTAACTATGCGCCCTTTGCAATTAATGTCATAGATAATTGGGGCGTTCGCCATTCATTCTTTTTGGCATAACTGTCCTGTCACGGCAACAAATTAACGTCAGCACGAAAATCTTTCCAACGGTTGAGTAGTTTTGTGCATGAAATGGAGTAATATTTTACGCCGCGTTTTTTATTCTAGTACCTGTATGTAACTATTTCCCACTGGAACAAAGCCCAATGCAGAACAGCATTTACTCTTGTGCAGAGAACAATGACCTCAATCGCTGTGGTCATTATCGAGCTGACGTCAGCATTTTGTAAGGTCAGGCGAAAACTCATAAAAAATAATGGGTAGCGGAGAGTACCCACGACTATAATCGTGTCATAACCGTTCAAAATAAATATGCTCCGCTAACTGCTCTAATTTCTTTAAAAGAAAAGTAAATAAATAGCAATTACAAAATAGATCCCATACAATCATTGCATCACCTACAGACCAATGCAGTACCTTCCACTCCAGCCAAAGTTACTAATTATGATAAAACACTTATTGTAGTACTGGTATGAATACTATAACAACAGAATTGCAGAATAATCGGCATCAGTTCATTTCCATTGCTCACAATATTTTCACGTTGATAGCATGAACAAGCATAAGGCCTACATTTATTTTAAAAAAAACTATAAATTTTTATCTGACATTATGTCTGACATGAGAAGCATCGCTCCACTATAACAAACACAACGAGAGTATATATAACCAGGCAGTAAAATATCATTAACATGAGACCCCGCTGGGAGGTCGTGCCGTATGTGTACCTCCCGTGGTGTACCATATTAATAATAATGTTTTATTTCAGCTCAAGGCCATAAAGTACATGGAATATACAAAGAATAGACGATAACAAACACAGTCTAGATACATAAGATACAAAAATGAATAATCGGCAATATCCACAATTGCCGAAGTAGTATAAAAGATGGTAATCAAAATAATGGTAATAACTGTAATAAAATTGAGAATAGTTAAAAAATTGAATGTAATAAGACTATACTGATTATAATCACAGTAATAATGAAAGAAAAAAGGATAATACCAGTAATAACAATAATCGTAGCAATATAATAATAATGACAGGTTCTGCAGATGACCCTAAGTCATTTAGGGAACAAACGCCTAATTTACCTATATTCCTCACAATTTAGATCTTCTTGCCTCACTATTTAGGATGCTTTGTATGAGCGAATTACATATGCATGACTAGAGGTGTTTGCGGTCGATATTTCTACCTCCATTCCAACTATCTTTCTTCCATCTTGCTATCTATCCTCTCCAACTGTTATATCTTGGCGCAAATGTGGAATTTTTAACCAGTTTTAAAATTAGATCCTTGTAATTACTTTGAGTTAGAGTCCAGCTCACTTTATCTTGCTTTCCAACTAATGCAACTCCCTACTACTGCTGTCATTAGTGCTGAACGGCTGCCGTGCCTCATTGCTTGGCTTCATACCCTAAAATTCAGGATTCATTTGTATATTATAAAAAAAATCTTTGGCTCAAAGCATTTAATGGTGATTCAACATGCTGGCCATATATTAAACCCATGCCAACGTTTGTCAAAGTCAGACCGTTCTTAAAACTTTATTTTCCAATTTACATTTCCATTTTTGCCGACATTTACATATTTTTTTTTCTGGCGACGCCAATTTCATTCAGCAAAAAATTCAAGTCAGTCAAGCGATATTTTCGTTTTCTTTGATCTCTGATTACTCGCTCTATAAACCGAACATTCACTTAATTGGATTTACTTGCAAAGAACACACGTAATAACTTACGATAAAAAAAATCTCCATAAAAAGCGAAGTACTACTTTTGATATCTTAAAATGATACTGGGCGCAATTTCTTTTGATGTCTGCAGTCAGAAAATTTGGTTTCAATTTCATTTCAGTGAATTATTTGCTTTATTTTCTAAAGTTATTTCATAGTGACAGATGATAAAAAAAAACCATATCCTACTACTTCTTTACTAACGAAGATTAGAAAACTAAAGGTTCCGGCAAACACGAATCAATGGGAAAAAATGCGTTAAGTTTCTAGCTGAAAAATAAACAGCAATAACGTTCTTTTAACGTTCCGCATTTTCACGATGACTGCAACGTTTTAGTCAAGTTTCTGTAAAAATCTAGTACTGGAAGCGTACCCCAGTCTTTAATCGAACGGTACTAAAAGAGAGAGAAAAAAAAAGGTGAGGGAGGAAACAGTTTAACGCAAAAATGAAAGTTAATTAGAAGTTTTCAATTAAGTTGTTGTGCGACTCAAGAAACAACCTGTCAAATGATTTACTTCGTAATTATCACAAGCAGGCCAGCTTCATTTTCATACTTCACTACATGTGACATAAACATTGCTCTCTTATCAACGTGGTAATAATTGTCGATTTTACTTACAAGTTACAATTGTGTCCCGTCTAACGGGCTTCTGCTCTCTCTCTCTCTCTCTTCTCTCTCTCTCTCTCTCTCTCTCTCTCTCTCTCTCTCTCTTTACATCTTGAATATATTTACGTCTGTGCTTGATTAAAAACTGATATCATAACAATAAGCGGCTTCTTCCAGTAACTATTAACCTTTATTGTGGGGTCTTTACGATCTTGCTATTATGTTCCTGACGAAGTCACACTCAAGTTTCAGCGATAACTCAATCTATAAATTCAATTTTTTTTAACTAATATGCTGTTTCAAAGCTGCTAACACTCAATACGGCATATATAAGGAAAAGGGATAACTCGTTCAGCGGGATTACAGTTAGAATTGACCTTTCTCACGTACTGCATATATGAATGAACACCATTTTCATAATCCGGTTTAGTGAATGATTATCTCTTCATTTGCTCCTGCAAAGACTGACAATGTCTAGGTGAGCCAAAGGACACGTTATATATTTGTAAGGAACTGGTAGTCTTCAATGCATGTTCGAAGAACCTGCGAATAAAATAAACGTGACTGACCACTAGCCTTGTCCATGGAATATCCCTTTAAACTTGATACCCTTTCTATCTGAATATTAAATGACATTTTTTCTTGACACTTCAGTGAATTAAGAACGTAATCAAATTACCTTTTTGGTCAGTCGCTTGAGACAATACTGTTGATTCTAATCGGTAAGAAACTAACATGACAAAATTCGACGGATCTATTCTAATTCTGTAACCGAACTAGGCACTCTATGACTTTTCCCTAAAGACAGGACCCGATAAGAAACCTTGACCGTATCATTTTCCCCCTGGCAGGATTCTCGAGGTGAGAAAGGAATTGCTGAAATGAAGAGGTTGGCCCAATGGGTCGTCCTAGATGAATTAGATACTGACGCCTCTTCCCAGGTTTTCAGGGATAAAGCTGCCCTTGCACTCGGAAATGGATTTAAGGTAAGGTTCTTGACTTGCTGCTATCTGTTGCAATAATAGATTTTTGCCCTTGTCATGCATACTGTCTTAGATTAGGACTCATAATACGATGTCAATTTATCACTTTCTTCCTGTGAACATGCATTCGAACACAGATTCACACGCACACACAATATATATGTCTATATATATATATATAGTATATATATATAATATATATATATATATATATATATATATATAATGAATTCTTATAACATCTCGCGATTCATATACATGCATTAAGCTACAAATGTCCTTTCATATCCAATTCGCTCTACCTCGGAATTAATAATTTTCATATATGTTGTCCTCCCTTGGATATTAAAGGACATTTGTAGGTTAATGCTTATATATATATATATATATATATATATATATATATATATATATATATATATATATATATATTATGAGAGAGAGAGAGATATATGCATGCATATTATATATATAGATAGAATATATATATATATATATATATATATATATATATTATTATAATAATAAATAATATATATTCTCTTTATTGGTTAAGTACTGAAAACTAACTATTGATACACACTATTGCCACTTTCATACACAATTTAAAATCTTCCCGCCACAAGCTATTTCAGTATTCTATTTTATATTTTCAGGTAACCATGCGCCTTGGAGTATTACCAAATATGAACATGGAGGATAATGAAGGTGACCTATTCGACAAAATACATCTCTTCAAAGACCTCATCAAGACGTATCCTAACCACATAGCCATTGCTTTGGAGACGTCTGGTTCCAGCGCCAAAGAGAAAAGCGTTTTTTTAAAAGAGACAAGAAAAACTTTGGCCAAATTACGTCTCTGGTTACGCCAGAACATCAACCAAGAAACTGCAGAACAGATTCAGCTTCTTGTCTCGATTCCTGAGAAAACTGTGGACTTGAGTGCCCTTGCACAGCTGCCAGATCTCGACGGCTTCTTTGCCGAGAGTATTTCATCGCCCTTCGAAGTGATTCAGTTGGTTGGTGCTTCCAAGTACTGGACAAAACACTTATGGAAGAAATACCTGAGCGTTAAAAGAAGTACGGCTCTCATTGGTAACATAAGACATAAGCATTTCAAATCAAAGGTCTTTACTCAGTGTCGCTGCCCCAAGAGATACATTTCTATGCTGTAAAAGCTGATTAGTTCTTTATTTTGAAGAGCACTTTTGGGCAGTATAGTTTCAAAGACAAATCAGTGAATGTAACCTTCATTTGTAAAAATAATTCCTGATACGCCGTAAAAATGAAATTGTAACAACTGTTTTGGTGAATACTAAGTGAATAAAATGTGGCAGGGTAGCAATAATTTTGACTGAAACCTTCAGATTTAAATAACAAATTTTATTTTCAAATAAAAAAGTTATCAGCATTTCCTGGGTGAGAAATCTCTCTCTCTCTCTCTCTCTCTCTCTCTCTCTCTCTCTCTCTCTCTCTCTCTCTCTCTCTCTCTCTCTAAAGAGTTTGACACAATAATAGAAAAATTGGATGATATATGTAGAAATCACAAGGACTGGACTATTCTCCTATCCGGAGACTTTAACTTTCCTTTCGTAGACTGGAAAGAACGAATAGGAGATTGTGGTTGTATTTATACATATAAAAAAAGAGAGTAATAGTAGTGCAGAAGATAAGAGGCAATTCGAAAAGCTATTAGATATGCTACTAGAATACAGCATTCAACAAATCACCTGCCAACAAGAAAGGGAAATACTTTAGACCTAGTATTTGTGAACGAGGTGAATTATGTTAAAGAAATAATAGTTTATAATGCGAGTATTTCAGACCATAATGTCATAGAATTAACAGTCCATTCCAAAGCAAGTGAAAACAGAGATAAGCAAGAAATGAAAAAGTGGGAAGGATATGGAATGAAAATATAATTCTTCTACAAGTTAAAAATATAAAATGGATCAGAAATAAATGAAGAATTAAACAAGATTGGGAATAACAATTTCGTAAGTGATGATATAAAGGTAAATACGGAGATATTATATAAAATATTAGAGAAAATAGTGGATAAATATATACCGAAGAAGAAAAGTAAGCATCAGTCATGCATACCAAGAGACAGAAGGATCTTATTCCAGAAAATCAGAAAGTGGAAAAAAGGTCTTGCAAAAGAAAAAAATGCATGGCAAGTGATCGAACTAAAAAGTACGATAGAAAATGCAGAACAAAAGATTATACAATCAAAAGAAAATGAAAAAGGCCCTCTAAGAATTGAAGGGAGATTAACGAATGAAAAAAAGGAAATATGCAACATATTGGCAGAACGATATAAGAGAGAATTCACCCCTAGAATTGATAATGAAGATAATGATATAGAAGTAAGGGATGAAAATAGTGAATATTTAGCAGACATAGATATTAATGAAGCTGATATTGTGCAGGCTATTAATGAAATTAAAAATGGAGCTGCAGCAGGGCCTGATGGTGTCCTTGCTATTTTGTTAAAGAAAGTAGTTCATTCTATCGCAAAGCCACTTGCAATATTATTAAGACATATATTACCCCTACTTTCAAAAGTGGATCAAGACTAGAGGCAAGTAATTATTGGCATGTGAGTCTAACATCACATATTATGAAAGTGTATGAAAGGGTAATGAAGAAAAATATTATGAAACATTTAATAAAAAATAATTTGTTTAATATAGGACAACATGGTTTCGTACCTGGAAAAAGTACACAAACCCAACTGTTAGTCCACCGTGAGAACATATACAAAAATATGAAAAGCGGAAATGAAACAGATGTGGTTTATCTAGATTTTGCAAAAGCTTTTGACAAGGTAGATCATAATATATTAGCGAAGAAAATTAGAAAACATAATATAGTGGAAAAAGTAGGAAGATGGTTAAAAGAATTTTTACACAACAGAAAACAGATAGTTATTGCAAACGATGAGAAATCGGATGAAGCTAAGGTAATATCCGGTGTGCCACAAGGTACGGTGTTAGCTGCAATACTGTTTGTTATTATGATTGCAGACATAGACAGAAATGTTAAGGACTCTGTAGAGAGTAGTTTCGCAGATGACACAAGAATAAGTAGAGAAATTACTTGTGACGAAGATAGGAACGCATTACAAAGAGACCTTAACAAAGTATATGATTGGGCAGAAGTAAATAGGATGGTATTTAACTCTGATAAATTTGAATCAACAAATTATGGAGACAGAGAAGGAAAGCTATATGCATATAGGGGACCTAATAATGAGACAATCACAAATAAGGAAGCAGTTAAAGACCTTGGTGTGATGATGAATAGGAACATGTTATGTGATGATCAATTAGCAATTCTATTGGCAAAATGTAAAGCAAAAATGGGAATGTTGTTACGGCACTTCAAAACAAGAAAAGCTGAACACATGATTATACTTTATAAAACATATGTTCGTAGTCCACTTGAATATTGCAATATGATATGGTTCCCACACTATCAAAAGGATATTGCACAAATAGAGAGTGAACAAAGGTCCTTTACAGCTAGAATAGAAGACGTTAAGGATCTTGACTACTGGGAAAGACTACAATTCTTAAAATTATATAGTCTAGAAAGGAGAAGAGAACGCTACATGATAATTCAGGCATGGAAACAAATAGAAGGAATAGCCGAAAACATCATAGAGCTAAAAATATCAGAAAGAGCAAGCAGAGGTAGATTAATAGTGCCCAAAACTATACCAGGAAAAATAAGGAAAGCACACAGGACATTAATCCACTACGCATCAGCATCGATAATGCAGTGTCTATTCAATGCGTTGCCAGCTCATCTGAGGAATATATCAGGAGTGAGCGTAGATGTGTTTAAGAATAAACTCGACAAATATCTAAGCTGCATCCCAGACCATCCAAGATTGGAAGATGCAAAATATACTGGAAGATGTACTAGCAACTCTCTGGTAGACATTAGAGGTGCCTCACACTGAGGGACCTGGGGCAACCCGAACAAGATGTAAGGTCTGTAAGGTCTCTCTCAAAGACTTTCGAATAATTCGACTTCGGCTGAAAATAGCGTACTACGAACACTATGTTCTTACTAAGAATGATGCAATCTCATTCCCTACACAGCTTACGAACAGTCTTCGGGACACACTGAAAAACTCACACACATTATATATATATATATATATATATATATATATATATATATATATATATATATATATATATATATATATATATATTCTCTGACACTTCCATTTGTTACTGTACCAAAAGTGTCATCCTTTCTTCAACTGGAGACTTATTACATTGTTATTCACAGTAATTCTGAGAATATTGGATGTGAATTAATGATTCGCTATTCTTGACTAATATAAAAATAAATTGTTCGTTATTTACATTTAACTGATGTCTCATTCGCAGCAATCAATCTAACCATTAATACTAATTACCTCCTTTTTCATCCTGGACGTCTTACTATTGAAGGGCCTCGATGGTATATTCCGAAATCTTTTAATTTGGAGTTTCTCTAAAGCTAGTCATAAAGGCAAGACAAAACCTGGTAAGGCGATGACTATCGTATTTTCTTTCCCCGGTGGAAAACAGAAACTAAAAGCCGTCTGGTATTAACACTGGTTATTTCAGTAAAGATCAAAATGAGTCTTAATCACGGCAACAGTTTAACTCACCACCCTCTACAGCAACCATTGACAGTACAACATGTTGATTTTGCTTTCTGAACGAGCTTTTCGGATCCCGTGGATAGTTGGTTTCCAGCAATAATTCTGCGCGTTTTCATACCTTCAGGCAAGTTAAAATGCTTATCCTGACCCAATTCTCATGAATATTGCATCTGTTTAAATCTGAGCAAGATCTCGACTGAAGAAGCAAATCTGCAAATAGAGTTAAATCGGAAACAGCACCAATATTATCGTAAACTGAAATTCTACCTGATATCTTTAGATATTCTGCACGTAAAATATTTGCCCGCGAACATAAACATGCGCGCACATAATTTCTACGTGGCTCAACACAAAGGACACGGGTAACACTTTTCCTTACAATAGACTGTCATTGAAATAGAAAAATATTCCGTAAAATCCTCCAATTAACCTTTGTAACATTTATACATTCATCACGTATGTGAAAAGGATTTCTTTACCTCGTACTAAAAATAATGTTACTTATATATTCCTCGTCTACTTAGACTACCTTAATTTAAAGATATTTTCATTTTTTAGAAAAAATTAATTTAACTAAGTCCTTTCCGCCTGTCACATCAATTAGCAACATGGCTACGTAGGAACCCCTCAGTAACCCAGATAATGAATGTGACGCGTGAATGAAAGACGAAAAACCTTCAGAAAATATTGTTTCTTCTACCAAAATTGATTCGTCTTAGAATATCCTAATTGTGAGTCGTTCCTATTCTTTTGATGAAGAGTTTCTCCTTCTATTTCCGAGAGAAGCTAGTATTGTTCTAAAGTATTTTAAAGAAAATGAAAAGACAATATAATGACAAAGCTGTAAACTTTCTAGATGGACGAATTGCCATCAAAACATCGATTTTCTTTTGTTTTGGACAACGGGAATTTTAATATCCAAAGACAGCATGAGTTCCTTTCAGCATCCTTGTTTGCTTCGCTTTATCTCCAAGGGACGAAAAATGCCCGGGAGATTAAAATTTGATATCATAAACTGGAATACTTTCTTGAAACGAATTTTCCTCCTCGCAACTTTCATCGCATTTTTTCTCGCTCTCGCTAATTAATTTCAGTATTTTATGTCATCTTGTAATGGACTTCTTTTCCCATTTAACTTTTTAATGCCAAAAGACATCTTTAATTATATTTTTTTCCTGGAAAAGAATGAACCCTGACGTCTATTGGAATTTGTAACTGACTTGGCGCCATTCTCAGTCAGTTTAGGAATTTCCTGACGGTTTTAATACAGACATCAAATGCTTTATTCGTAATTGTGGAGTAAATTTATTAATAAATTCTCTCCTACTACCTTCAACTTTGAAGGCTAATGTATCTTATCCTACATACTTCTTAAATGATAGCTACCATCTATTTATTCTATACGAACGTGACCTTTAACGAATAAGCAACTTTGAAGGCTAATGTATCTTATCCTACATACTTTTTAAAATGATAGCTACCATCTATTTATTCTATACGAACGTGGTATGCTTTGGGAAGCTTTGAGAATTTCATTTACACAGACTCGGACAAACTCAACGATTCCAGAATATA
>NC_087201.1:136673100-136675600 GCF_015104395.2 Macrobrachium nipponense
TATGAATAATTTACGAAAGGTTCCATCCAGGTGAAGATTACCTCGCCGAGGCCCTCCAGTTTTGATGGTTTACACTTAAACGGAAGAATGAACACTTACGTACGCATTCTTTCTTCTTCTCACAGTTCCACTCTTTCCCCCAGCTGCAATCCCCAATGGCCAGCTAACAACCACGCACCTAATTTACTGCCTAACTCAACAGAAACCTATTAGATATCAGAGAAGTCGGCGTTTTCGATTCGATTTCATAGATTTTAAGCGTACTGCCAAGCACTGGGGCAACTAAGGCCATTCAGCGCTGAAACGGAAATTGACAGTGAAAAGGTTTGAAAGATGTAACAGGAGGAAAGCCTCGCAGTTGCACTATGAATCAATTGTTAGGAGAGGGCGGAAAGTAAGATGGAAGAAAGCGAATATGAACGAAGGTACAGTAAAAGGAATGAAAGGAACGCTGTAAAGAACCTTGAGTAATGCCTACATTGCACCGCATGAGGTGTATTGACGGCACTACCTCCCCTACGGGGCAGAGAACTCGGCGATTCGTCCCTTCTAGTCCGGTTCGAAAGTCGAACACTGATCCCTCACATGGAGAGCTGAGCGGGCTTACCACAGAGCCACGAGGTCAGCAGAGTTACAAGGAGTTACAAGGATTAGGATGTCACAAAGACTTGTTATTCCATCCGAGGAGACATCGTGTGCCCACTTATCTGTAGGAGTAGGTTTTACTGTGCATTCAGTGTCCTAATAATTATGTCTAGCTTTCTTTTAAATTCTTCCACACTGCTGCTGTTTACAACTTCTGGTGGCAGTTTATTCCACGTGTCACATATCTTGTATGTAAAGAAGTTCCCACACACACACACACACACACAGAGAGAGAGAGAGAGAGAGAGAGAGAAGAGAGAGAGAGAGCGCATTTCAACGAACCGGACACAATCGGGTATAGATTATCTGTCAAAAAAGCGCAGTACACACATTGATTTTGGAAGCTAACGCAATAAAATGCATTGGAATTTTATCTAGCAGCGGGAAGTGGTTCCAGGATATGGATACGACATGACTCAATGTATTTTATATAAAATGATGTTAAGTCTTTCTTCCTTTCTAATGTGTAACATTAATCTTATAAGACCTTCGTCTCAGTTCCGTTGCCGTCTGCTTTATTTCTCATTGATAACTCTACGGTTTTATTTCTCTTTACCAAACGAATAACTGTCTTGTGAGAATGAGGATATTCACGGTTGGAAAGCCAGTGACGGAAGCAATTACAATTCACACAGTTCATTACCATAATGAGGTTTTCATTTGTTATTTTCACTGTGATATATAATTACAATTAATAACTTTCTCTGACCGTTTGCGGATACCATTAAAAATAATGATTTAGGAAAGTATGATATTACGCACGCGCGATCGCACAGACACGTAGACCTCCACAATCACACACAAACACGCGCGCATAACTTTATGCACGACGCACACATTTATTGACACAATTATCTCTTCATTTCCAATTGTCCTTGGCTCCCAGCTTATTTTTATTCCTTTTTATGCGCCTACGTTTGTACGCTTAGAGTCAAAATGGGGAATAAATGCCGAATCTCTTCACTCCATGGTGAGATTCGAACTCACGCATGCCAGTAGGTCGGAAGTTGTCATAACACGCCCGTACCTAGAGTTTTTATTAGGGGGGGTTTCGGTTTTCCCAAAACTGAACCTTTTCTTCTATAAATGTCATTGCATATATAGGTATATAGAAGATGAAATACTTGAAAATGTTATTTTAGTTATATTAACAAGAAAAATTGGGTATGCGGCTATGCCCTTTTACCCGATTAGATGTTTTTCAAAGTACTGACTTTGGTTAACAGAATTTTACTTATAATGTTGAAAGTTTGCATTGAAATTCAAGATTATTTCTTCAGTTTTATTGATTCATTTATTTATTATGTTTTATTGATTCATTTATTATGTTAACGATAATATGCATATTATTTTATTTGTTGTTGTTATATACTTTGACTTAAAAAAACAATAATTATTTATTACTTTGTAAGCACAGTTCAATGAAAAGGATAGTCACAGAAAATATGGACTTCCAGAAATTGAGGGGGGGCGGGTGTCGTTCGACGAACCCCTCCCCCGTCCCCGCTCGGTAAGGGCCTGCATAACGTACCTTTTTTACGAATAAATATAAGAATATATTTTCGCTCTTAAGTATGTACCTGTATGGCATTCACGCTCATTTTACTGGGCATGAAAGACACCCTTCCTCATCTAAATTTCAAAGTTCCACGTTGGCCGAGTGCATTTCGCGCTCGTCTACCAACCCGGTGGTCCGAAGTTCGATTCTCGGCTCGGCCAACGCGGAACCAGAGGAATTTATTTCTGTCGATAGAAATTCATTTCTCGATACAATGTGGTTCGGATCCCACAATAAGCTGTAGGTCCCGTTGCTAGGTGACCAATTGGTTCCTAGCCACGTAAAAATATCTAATCC
>NC_087201.1:136680600-136683100 GCF_015104395.2 Macrobrachium nipponense
CGGCTTCGGCGGATAGAAAAAGAGATGTTCACGATCCCGGGTTTTACTTGCTGGAATGTGCACCAGCATCAATACCAGGATTTGCAGATGCCTCTTCTCTCTCTCTCTCTCTTCTCTCTCTCTCTCTCTCTCTCTCTCTCTCTCTCTCAGGACAGCTAAAGGAGCAGAATCTTATATACCTATTCCTTACCTATGTGTGTATTTATTGTTGTAATTATATTCAGTATATTTATTGTTGTAATTATATTCAGTATATTTATTGTTGTAATTATATTCAAAGATATATTTTCAGGTTGTAGTTAACATCAGGAGGGTGTACTTCCTCCATTTCCCCAGACATTCTATTTTCTCAGTATTGCTTTATCATACAAACAAGTAAATACTCATTCGCTAGCCTTCGTAATGTTTCCAAAGAACTATTTAAAAAGCAGCATATAAAAGCACTCCTGTAAGTTCTCCGATTACCCAAGTAATTCGAAGGTGGTGGCAGGGGGGGGGGGGGGGGGGCGGGGGGGGGGGGGGGAAAGAGGGTTTGGGTGAAGGGTCGGGGGTCGAGACTGCTACCTTTGCTTAGGTAAACACAACTATGGATAGTGAAGTCTATCAAAAGGTGGGAAAACTTAAGCTTTAACACGAAAGGTGTAATTTCAATGATAGGCATGTTTATAAAAGAAAGGACGAATGGAGTAAAAACCGTGTTCATCGTCTTGACTTCGTTCCCGTCTGCTTTTGTGAGGCTTCATTTGAAGAAAAGCAGGCGGGAACGAAGGACTCGTGATAAGTACTCAAATATAAATATGGTTAGAATATTTCCAAGGGGACAGCCCTGAAAGAGAGAGAGAGAGAGAGAGAGAGAGAGAGAGAGAGAGAGAGAGAGAGAGATGTACGAATTCTAACTTCAGAAGTAACATTTGAAATATTCCTGTGCAAATAACAACAGCAACAATGCTATTAATTAAAACCGATAACAATGTTAATCTAGGAAGAAAAGCAACGTGTTATATACACAACTGGCATACAGCAAAAAAAAAATAAATACAACTACTACGATAGAATATCATACAATCCCGCGTCTAATAAGCAAACCGTTCATAGGTTCCCAAGTCATTAGGAAGCAGAACGCAATAAAACGAATAACGATATATGAATGACTATGAAAATTCACCCTCCCAGGTCGCCCTCCCTCTCTTAATTTCAGAATCAATGAACACGCCCATCAATTTCGGCCATTTGCCCGGCCGGAACAGCGCAATTTGAGAGAAAAGTTGAGCGTTTATTGATTTGCATATGCACGTGGAAATAAACGTGTCAATAAGCAAAAAATAGAACTGAGAATAGCATGAACTGATAAGAAATAAAAAAAACAGGTTTTTAGAAACCCCTTCATTCCAAATTAAAAAGAGATAAAATGCAATTAGATAGAGATTGACTATATGTAGCCTTAACAACAGTAAAAGAAAAGTAGGCGTTCGCTCCAGAATAGCAAATAATGAGAGTTAACAATAACACTTAGTTACCGGGAGCTATAGACATTCTAGGTCATGGCAAATGAACTAGAAAAAAAAAAACTGATACGATATAGGATGCCGCTAATACCTTCAGTTCTAGCTAAAGGTGAATGAAACTGGGATAAAACATCTTGCTCTTTATTCTGACAGCCTTAGAATACATGACATGACAGAACATGGATCCTTCTAAACATTAGTTAACTTGAGATTGTTTTGTGAATAAAAGAATTCATAACCATATGAGAAAAAGAAAGCATTGACAATACGAGAGAGAGAGAAAAAAAAACAGTTAAACTATACAATATCTGCTACAGAGGCGACGTGAAAATACAGTAATTCATTATTGATGCAACTAACCCTGGGTTTCATTTGGACAAATGTAAAAGCTTTATGTCCCTGAATGATATGTGCAGTTTTCCATGATCATCCACCAAGTACACATACGACATAAATTCACAATATATCAAATAACATGGTCCATAAATGTCCTGCCTTTGTGTCAGTTTTAATTAGAGCTTCAGTAGAGTTCGAATTATAACTCTCTCTTTTTTGTGTGCGTATGTATAAACACGCATGTTTGTATTGATTGGTGACGAATTTGGGTATATCTATTGATTCTGTCTACTTGTCTCTCAAAACTCTATACAATTTGCTTTGTCAAATTTATTTAATTAATTTTGAAGGTAGCTAAAGAGAACTATTCTGATTGTCTTTATAGAGAAAAAACCGATTCAATTGGAAAATTGCTTTCAATATTTCCTAGACGTAAAACGTTGCAATTAATCAATAAGATCACTGTTAAGGATCAGTGAATGTCTTGAGTTGACAACACTATCTAAAATAATCTATTCTTTTTCATTGATTTAGCATAAAGAAAATGCCTTGGACACGGCCCAATTGTTTTAAAATAATTAAACCATACTTCAATATCTTATGTGTGCAATCTATTCTATCTTTATTTTCTTGCATGCAGAGCGGAATACAAACAGGAA
>NC_087201.1:136688100-136718100 GCF_015104395.2 Macrobrachium nipponense
GGCCTTATTTCTCTTTCCATGTATGGTACCATACACACACACACACACACACACACACACATATATATATATATATATATATATATATAATATATATAGTAGATAGATGTATGGATAATTACATAGATAGACAAACTCACAGATATACAGATAAATAGATGGATAACACAGCACAGAGAGAGAGAGAGAGAGAGAGAGAGAGAGAGAGAGAGGAGAGAGACGAGAGAGGAGAGAGAGTAGAGAGAGAGAGAAATAAGACACAACTAACAATTTAAGATAACATAAAATATGAAAAAATGTTAATGGATTTGTATTTCACTCAAATTTTAAATCATACTGATCTCCTTCATTATATAAAGAAAAGAAAAAAAAAGCTGCCGTCTTTTACATTGGCCCCTATACCTTTGTTGTCATAAACTCCCAAATGAACCAACAAGAGGCAACGAGACTAAAACTCACTACCTGGTGTGTTTAATGGGGCATGAGGGCACATAAAAGGTGCCATTCAATGCCAACCACTCTCGTCCGAGGGTTAACGCGAGAATCATTACCAGACTCTGGCTTTGGTCTTCACTATAAACCGGCCCCGTGATGATTTCCTTTTGAGCTCTGGATCCGACCAGGTGGTCAGAATGAAAGCAGAGAGAGAGAGAGAGAGAGAGAGAGAGAGAGAGAGAGAGATCACACAGCGATATCACGTCTGACTTGTGGTCATATGTTCGAGCAGGAGATTGAAGAAACAACACAGGTGATTGTGGTATTTCGGACAGCAAAGGCTGGGTCGTCGCTAAGCTAGAATAAGAGCTATATTTGTTACGCTGCATGTCTTTCAGATCTCCGCTCTGGCCACCGCTGGTTTTTTCAGTAATTGTTTACGGAATCACAATATCCACCAAACACTTACAAAGAATACTGGCGATTATTTCAACTACAGATTTGCTCTCATTTTGCAACGGCAAAAAAATACTTATCTGCAATAAATGAAACAGGTAAAAATTGCGCCTAAGTTTCTTCGGCGAAATCGCGTTTTCTGTACAGCGTATAATGCTGTATGAAACTCTCAGCCAGGGTCCATGAAACGCTCAGCCAAGGCCCGGAGGTGGCCGGTGTTGTTGCAATAGCACGATAATGGCTAACTTTAACCATAAATAACATAAAAATGACTGAGGCTGAAGGGCTGCAATTTGGCATGTTTGATGATTGGAGGGTGGATGATCAACACACCAATTTGCAGACCTCTAGCCTCAATAGTTTGTAAGATCTGAGGGCGGACAGAAAAAGTGCGGCCGGACAGATAAATAGCCATTTCAACAGTTTGCTTTTACAGAAAACTAAAAATCAACGGTCAGTCAAAGTAGTATAAATAAGAAAAAAAGAAATGAAAATACTTTAAAGCTGACATCAACTGGTACTATTATTGGTTGTCTTTTGAGTTGATTTTACGTAACTCAACTCATAAGAGCAATCTGCAATGACAAAGGCCCCTATCTCTATAATACCACCTTTACTTTTGTACTCAATGCTAAAAAATAATGAACAGTTACAGCAACTTTCTCAGCATCATCTTGTCGTCTTATTCACCCATTTACATGAATGATCTATCGCTTTGGTTTTGAAATTTTTAATTGTATTTTAACGGTAATTTAGAAAGCATACAACCACAGATTTTTCGTAAGTTATCTGACCTGTACTGCAGTTAAGTACACACACACACACACACACACACACACACACACACACACACATATATATATATATATATATATATATATTATATATATATATATATATGAATGTATCTATATTCATTAAAAAATTCTTTATTATTTATGTATATACTATTTAATGTGTTTATATATATAATACTATTATAATATATATATATATATATATATTACTATACATATATATATATGTGTGTGTGTGTTTGTGTATGTGTGTGTTCCATTGCTGATTGATCTTTCTTTAACTGTGATCTATCTATTTCTTATTTTACACCTTAAACATTTCGATAAGTGGCCTTTTCAATGATATAAAGTTTATTGCTATTTATTTCAGTCCTTGTACAGGGAAACATATTACCGTCATTTTTGATGCTGCAATACTAGCATTGTTACTAACTTAAAAAAATTTGAAAAATAAATGACTGTTATTCAGCTGGCTTTTCAATATGCACATATTGTGGTGTTAAGTATCACTTCATTTAACCAACAACTGCCTCATTTTTTAATGATGAAGTGATTTGGCTTGAATGGGATCTTTATTTGCATCATTGATTTGTTCAGCTTAATATGAAAAGCCAGGTCTAAGGCGTTAAAGTGGTGTAAGGCGCCATGTGAAAATCAGTACCAGGTTAACTTGCGACAAAGCGACCTATTCGACTTCTTTACAACCGTTTCATATTAAATTCATACGTGTCTCGGTATAAAAATGTGGACGCTGAAACATGCGCACACGTTACTTTATACGTTAGAATTCTATCGCTGTTCTGCGACCTTAACCTCATTTTTGAATAGCCTCAACCTAACTTATTTTCGGGGTATAAAAGCCTGATGGTGTAGGCTTATAATGTAAATGTAAAAAGTTCCTCGTGGACGAGTCAGTTACGTGCTCGACTACCGATCTCAGGGGCCGGGTTCGATTCCCCACTCTGCCAACGCGGAATCAGAGGAATTTATTTCTGGTTATAGGAATTAATTTCTCGATATAACGTGTTCGGATCCCACAATAAGCTGTAGGTCCCGTTACTAGGTAACCAATTGGTTGCTAGTCTTGTGAAAATATCTAATCCTTCGGCCCAGCCCTAGGAGAGCTGTTAATCAGTTCAGTGGTCTGGTAAAAGTAAGATATACTTAACTTATAGTGTAAAAGACCAAGGATACAATAATGAAAGGTTCCTTGGGTTCTGTTCCTTTACTCTTAAAAGTATTTGATTTATAAAACAGGCAATATAGGTCAAAATAACAACATTCGAGGTAGGCCAAAACGACATTAAGTTTAGGTATAAGCAACAACATTAAACTATCGGATAAAAAATCCCTTAAAATTCCAATATTTGCTGTAGAATATGTAAACGAACACCGCCTGAAAAAATTGGAATCCTACCCGCCATCTGGTTAGATAATAAAAAAAAAAGCTGGAAGAGACTCATGCTAAAAAATAAAAATAGAATCCATAAAGAAATATCTATCCGGTAACATAGAACAAAATATATAAGTACAATAATTTTCTGACGGTTATTTGAAGCTGGAAATCTTCCCCCCAACCCCCTTTTATGTTTTGAGACTGAATGATTTCCTTCGGGCCAAGCAAAGCACAGGAGACCGGGCAATAGCTCCGAAAAGTTTGCTCTCGATTTTACACCTGACAGAAATGAAAGGCCCCATTTCCAACATCCGAAGAAACAGCCGGATGAGTCACAATTTTACAAACTAGCTACGACAATAAACCTGATAAGATTAAAGAGTAATTAAGAACTTGAAGTCTTCAAATCTGGTAGTGGGCGGAGTGACTCTTGTTTCCATTTTATAAAAGGAAATGAATAGGTGATACACGTCATATCACAGTTCCTTTTGCAGTTATATTCAACACAGATTGGAGGATTCCAAGTTAAACTCAAAAGGCTCGATGAAAATACAAAGCGAAAAGGAATAAAAACGAGAGACAAAAATCGAAGAGGGGCAAAATCATGTAGTGGTCTTCCTGACATTCTCTTCTGGAGTGTGTCGACAACCCCTTAAACCTCCCCCCCTCCCCCTTTCTCCAACCATCATAGAAAATCAATTGTGCATCCCCCAAGGACTCCCTCCTGGGGACTTCCCATCACACCACCCCCTGCCACCACTTTCCTCCTGCCGAAACCTACTTCGGGCCCCCAAACCCCCTTCTCCTACCTCCCCCTTCCACAGGTCTCTCCCTCCGACCCTAACGCCTCCAACACTGCCGAAATTTCTGTGCCTTCTGTGTCTCTGGAAAAACGAAAATAAACCTTGGAGCAAAAAATGGGGGAAAAAGGTACGCATCCCGCCCACACTTTATTTTTGCTTTAAGCTCGTGTTGCTCGCCACTTTTATACTTTCGTTTTATCATCATGCGTGCAACCGAGGGCATCGTGTTGAAGTCGATACTCTGACAACAAGAGTACTACTTATGCTTAGAAAACAACTAAAAATATTTTTAATGCAGGTCAGGAAACTGATTACAGCTGATTAGCCTACGGCTCTCTCAGCTAAATTAACCTTCATATTCTCATACTATCGATCATCAAGATTCATTTGACTTGTGAACAGTAAGAAACTCTCAATCAAATCTTTAGAAATTGTTCATCAAAAGATAAAGAACTTAATAAATTATGGCTTCAATACTTTTGAAAGAAGAGGAACTGCTACACTGTTGAAAGTTTTTCCTCTTCCATAAAAATCAAAATAAGAGTCCAAAGGGTCACATCAACAACACCCAGATACTATATTGAATATGAAAGCTGGTCTGCCATCTTTATTTTTTTGGGGAGTCTGACTTTTAGATTTATTACTTTTAAAATAAATTATAGATTCCATGTAAAAATCAGTATAAATCATTGATGCAAATGAAAATTTTGAGGCATTTCAAGTTTTTTAAGCTCATTATGAGAAGTTTGCAATTATAAGTTTGGGAATTCTTGAAAGTATCGTAGCATTCTGAAGCACTCTTGTCGACAACAAACCCAGAATGACCATAGACAAAACAAACTGAACGAATATGGAAGATCCAGGGAAATAACCTTGCAATTCTAAACATCTGATACCTGATCCGTCAGTGGATACTAAGAACTGACTGAAGCACAGTGATGTATCTGACAGTAAACAGAGTAATAAGAAACAAAATATGTTTATGCAGGTATAGGCGCAAAAAGTATTGTTTTGGATTTTGTGAAATGCGGTTGTGGTGGCTGTAGTCTTGCTGATTACCGCCCTATTACTGTAAGGCAAAATTCATTTACAGCTGTAGTCCTGCTGATTGCTGATTACTGCCTTATTTCTGTAAGCCCAAATTCTTTTGTAGCTGTAGTCCTGTTGATTACCGCCCTATTTCTGTAAGCCCAATTTCATTTGTAGCTGTAGTTCTGCTGATTACCGCCCTCTTTCTGTAAGCCTATATTCATCTGTAGCTGTAGTCCTGCTGATTACCGCCCTATTTCTGTAAGCCTAAATTCATCTGTAGCTGTAGTCCTGTTGATTACCGCCCTATTTCTGTAAGCCTAAATTCATCTGTAACTGTAGTCCTGCTAATTACCGCCCTATTTCTGTAAGCCTAAATTCATCTGTAGCTGTAGTCCTGCTGATTACCGCCGTATTTCTGTAAGCCCAATTTCATTTGTAGCTGTAGTTCTGCTGATTACCGCCCTCTTTCTGTAAGCCTATATCATCTGTAACTGGAGTCCTGCTGATTACGCCCTATTCTGTAAGCGTAAAATTCATCTGTAGCTGTAGTCCTGCTGATTACCGCCCTATTTCTGTAATCCTAAATTCATCTGTAACTGTAGTCTGCTGATTACCGCCCTATTTCTGTAAGCCCAATTTCATTTGTAGCTGTAGTTCTGCTGATTACCGCCCTCTTTCTGTAAGCCCAATTTCATCTGTAACTGTAGTCCTGCTGATTACCGCCCTATTTCTGTAAGCCTAAATTCATCTGTAGCTGTAGTCCTGCTGATTACCTCCCTATTTCTGTAAGCCTATATTCATCTGTAACTGTAGTCCTGCTGATTACCGCCCTATTTCTGTAAGCCTAAATTCATCTGTAGCTGTAGTCCTGCTGATTACCGCCCTCTTTCTGTAAGCCTATATTCATCTGTAACTGTAGTCCTGCTGATTACCACCCTATTTCTGTAAGCCTAAATTCATCTGTAACTGTAGTCCTGCTGATTACCGCCCTCTTTCTGTAAGCCTAAATTCATCTGTAGCTGTAGTCATGCTGATTACCGCCCTCTTTCTGCAAGCCTAAATTCATCTGTAACTGTAGTCCTGCTGATTACCGCCCTCTTTCTGTAAGCCTATATTCATCTGTAACTGTAGTCCTGCTGATTACTGCCCTATTTCTATAAGCCTAAATTCATCTGTAGCTGTAGTCCTGCTCAATACCGCCCTATTTCTGTAAGCCCAAATTCCTCTGTAGCTGTAGTCCTGCTCAATACCGCCCTATTTCTGTAAGCCCAAATTCCTCTGTAGCTGTAGTTCTGCTGATTACCGCCCTATTTCTGTAAGCCTAAATTCCTCTGTAGCTGTAGTTCTGCTGATTACCGCCCTATTTCTGTAAGCCCAAATTCATCTGTAGCTGTAGTCCTGCTGATTACCGCCCTATTTCTGTAAGCCCAAATTCATCTGTAGCTGTAGTCCTGCTCAATACCACCCTATTTCTGTAAGCCCAAATTCATCTGTAGCTGTAGTCCTGCTGATTACCGCCCTATTTCTGTAAGCCCAAATTCATCTGTAGCTGTATTCAGTAACCGCCCTATTTCTGTAGGCCCAAATTCATCTGTAGCTGTATTCAGTAACCGCCCTATTTCTGTAGGCCCAAATTCATCTGTAGCTGTAGTCCTGCTGATTACCGCCCTATTTCTGTAAGCCCAAATTCATCTGTAGCTGTATTCAGTAACCGCCCTATTTCTGTAGGCCCAAATTCATCTGTAGCTGTAGTCCTGCTGAATACCACCCTATTTCTGTAAGCCCAAATTCATCTGTAGCTGTAGTCCTGCTCAATACCGCCCTATTTCTGTAAGCCCAAATTCCTCTGTAGCTGTAGTTCTGCTGATTACCGCCCTATTTCTGTAAGCCTAAATTCCTCTGTAGATGAGTTCTGCTGATTACGCCGATTATGAAGCCCAAATCATCGTAGCGTAGTCCTTGCTGATTATCGCCCCTATTTCTGTTAAGCCCAAACTTCATCTGTAGCTGTAAGTCCTCGCTGATTAATCCGCCCTATTTTCTGTAAGCCCAAAAATTCATCTGTAGCCTGTAGTCCATGCTGATTAACCAGCCCATATTTCTGTAAGCCCAAAATTACCCCATCTGTAGCTGTAGTCCTGCTGATTACCGCCCTATTTCCTTAAGCCAAATTATCTGTAAGCCTGTAGTCCTGCCTGATTACCGCCCTATTTCTGTAAGACCCAAAATCATCTGTAGCTGTAAGTCCTGCTGATTACCGCCCTATTTTCTGTAAGCCCAAATTCTATCTTGTAGCCTGTAGTTCCTGCTGATTACCGCCCATATTTCTGTAAGGCCCCAAACATTCATCTGTAGGCTGTTAGTACCTGCTGATTACCGCCCTATTTTCTGTAAGCCCAAAATTTCATCTGTAAGCTGTTAGGTCCTGCTGAGTTACCGCCCTATTTTCTGTAAGCCAAACTCATCTGTAGCTTGTCCTAGTCCTGCTGATTACCGCCCCTATTTTCTGTAAGCCCAAATTCATTTGTAGCTGTAATCAGTTAACGCCCACTATTTCCGGAGGAAGCCCAAATCATTTGTAGCTGATATTCAGGTAACCGCCCTATTTCTGTAAGCCCCAAACTCATCTGTAGCTTGTAGTCCTGCTGATTTACCGCCCTATTTCTGGTCAAGCCCAAATTCCATGTGTAGCTGTAGTCCTGCTTGATTACCGCCCCTATTTCTGTAAAACCCAAACAAATTCATCTGTAGCTGTGTAATGCAAGTTAACTGCCCTATTTCCGTAAGCCCAAATTCATCTGTAGCTGTAATCAGTTACTGACCTATTTCTGTAAGCCCCAAATTCGTTTGTATCTGTAGTCCTGCTGATTCGCCCACCCTAATTTCTGTAAACCCAAATTATTCATCGTAAGCTGTCGGTCTTGCTGATTGCCACCCTATTTCTGTAAGGCCAAATTCCTCTGTATCTAGCCGCTGATTACCACCCTATTTCGTAAGCCCCAAAATTTCCTCTGTAGTGTAGTCCTGCTGAGTATGCCCTGTTTTCTGTAAGCCCAAATTCATCGGTATCTGTAGTTCTGCCTGAGTACCGCCCATTCTGGTAAGTCCAAATTTCATTTGTAGCTGTAGGTCCTTGCTGAGTAACCGCCCTAATTTCTGTAAGCCCAAAATTCATTTGTAGCTGTAGTCCCGCTGGTTACCGCCCTATTTCTGTAAGTCCAAATTCCTCTGTAGCTTGTAGCCTGCTGAGTACCGCCCTATTTCTGTAAGTCCAAAATTCCCTCTGTAGCTGTAGTCCTGCGGAGTACCACCCTATTTCTGTAAGTCCAAATTCATTTGTAGCGTAGTCTGCCTGATACCGCCCTATTTCTGTAAGGCCCAAATTCATTGTAGCTGTAGTCCTGCCTGAGTAACCGCCCTATTTTCGGTAAGCCCAAATTCCACTGTAGTGTAGTTCCTGCTGAGTAACCGCCCATTTCTGTAAGTCCAAATTCATTTTTGTTAGCGTAGTCCGCTGAGTACCGCCCTTATTTCTGTAAGCCCAAATTCATTTGTAAGGGCTTGTAGTCCTGCTGAGTACCGCCCCATTTCGGTGCGCCCAAATTCATTTGTAGCTGTAGTCCTGTGAGTACCGCCCTATTTCTGTAAGCCAAATTCCTCTGTTAGCTGTAGTCCTGCTGAGTAGCGGGCCCATTTCTGTAAGTTCCAAATTCCTCTGTAGCTGTAGGTCCGCCTGAGTACCGCCCTATTTCTGAAGTCCAAATTCATTTGGTAGCTGTAGCCTGCTGAGTACCGCCCTATTTCTGTAAGCCCAAATTCATTTGTAGCTGAGTCCTGCTGAGTACCGCCCTAATTTCTGTAAGCCCAAATTCATTTGTAGCTGTAGTCCTGTGATTTACCGCCCTATTTCTGTAAAGTCCAAATTCCTCGGTAGCTGTAGTCCTCTGGAGTACCGCCCTATTTTTGTAAGCCCCAAATTCCTCTGTAGCCTTTATTTCTGTGATTGTCGCCCTATTTCTGTAAGCCCAAATTATTTGTATCTGTAGTCCTGTGATTATCGCCCTATTTCTGTAAGCCAAATTCCTCTGTAGCTGTAGTCCCTGAGGTAACCGCCCCTATTTTCTGTAAAGCCCAAATTCCTCTGTAGCTGTATTCCTGCTGGTACCGCCCTATTTCTTAAGCCCAAAATTCCCTCGTAGCTGTAGTCCTTGCGAGTAACCGACCCTATTTCTGGTAAGGCCCAAATTCCTTGTAGCTGTAGTCCTGCCTTGATTTACCGCCCTATTTCTGTAATAACCCCAAATTCCTCTGTAGCTGTAGTCCTGCTGATTACCAAACCCTATTTGGTAAGCCCAAATTCTCTGTAGCTTGTAGTCCTGCTGTTACCGCCTATTTCTGGTAAGGGCCCAAATTCCTCGTAGCTGGAGTCTGCTGAGTACCGCCCTATTTCCCCTGTAAGTCCAAATTCCTCTGTGCTGTGTCCGGCTGAGTACCGCCCTATTTCTGTAAGTCCAAATTCCTTGTAGCTTAAGCCCTGCTGAGTACCGCCCTTATTTCTGTAAGCCCAAATTCCTCTGAGCCTGTAGTCTGCTGATTACCGCCCTATTTCGTAAGCCAAATTCCTCTGTAGCTGTAGTCCTGCCGATTACCGCCCTATTTCCGTTTTAAGCCCCCCAAAAAAAAAAAAAAAATTCATTTTAGTGTGCTGCTGATTAACCACCAAAAATTTTTTTTTTTTCTTTTCCGTAAGCCCAAATTCATCGTAGCTGTTAGCCTGCTGATTACCACCCCTATTTCGTAAGCCCAAACAAATTCTGAGCGTCGTCCTGCCCTGATTACCCCTATTTCTGTAAGCCCAAATTCATCTGTAGCTGTAGTCCTGCTGATTACCGCCCTATTTCTGTAAGCCCAAATTTCCTCTGTAGCTGTAGTCTGCTGATTACCGCCCTATTTCTGTAAGCCCAAATTCCTCGTTGCTGTTAGTCCTGCCTGATTACCGCCCCCTTATTTCTGTAAGCCCAAAATTCCTCTGTAGTTTGAGTCCTGTGATTACCGCCCTATTTCTTGTAAGCCCCAATTCCTCTGTAGTTTGTAGTCCTGCTGATTACCGCCCTATTTCGGTAAGCCCAAATTCCTCTGTTAGTTAGTCCTGTTGATTCCGCCCTATTTCTGTAAGCCAAAAATTCCTCTGTGTTGTAAGTCCTGCTGATTACCGCCCATTTCAGTAAGCCCAAATTCCTCTGTAGCTGTAGTCCTGCTGATTACCCGCCCTATTTCTGTAAGGCCAAATTCCTCTGTTAGCCTGAGTCCTGCTGATTACCGCCCTATTTCTGTAAGCCCCAAATTTCCTCTGTAGCTGGAGTTCCCTGGCTGAGTACCGCCCTATTTCTGTAAGTCCAAATTCCTCTGTAGCTGTTAGGTCCTGCTGAGTAACCGCCCTATTTCTGGTAAGCCCAAAATTCCTCTGTAGCTGTAGTCCTGCTGATTACCCCCTATTTCTGTAAGCCCAAATTTCCTCTGTCGCTGTAGTCCTGCTGATTACCGCCCTATTTCTGTAAGCCCAAAATTCCTCTGTAGCCTGTAGTTCCTGTTGATTACCGCCCTTCCTTTCTTTTGTAAGTCCAAATTCCTCTGTAGCTGTTAGTCCTGCTGAGTACCGCCCTATTTCGTAAGTCCAAATTCCTCTGTAGCTGAGTCCTGCTGAGGACCGCCCTATTTCTGAAGCCCAAATTCCTCTGTAGCGTAGTCCTGGCTGAAGTACCGCCCCTATTTCTGTAAGCCCAAAATTCCTCTGTAGCTTGGTTTAGTCCTGCTGAGTACCCGCCCTATTTCTGTAAGCCCAAAATTCCTCTGAGCTGTAGTCCTGCTGATTACCGGCCCTAATTTCTTAAGCCCAAATTCCTCTGTAGCTGTAGTCCTGTGAGTACCGCCCCTATTTCTGAAGCCCAAATTCCTCTGTAGCTTGTAGTCCTGCTGATTACCACCCTATTTCTGAAGGCCCAAATTCCCTCGTGCCTGAGTCCTGCTGATTCCACCCTATTTCTGTAAGCCTAATTTCATCTGTAGCTGTAGCCGCTGATTATCGCCCTATTTCTGTAAGCCTAATTTCATCTGTAGCTGTAGCCTGATGATTATTGCCCTATTTCTGTAAGCCCAAATTAATCGTATCTGTAGTCCGGGATCATCGCCCTATTTCTGTAATACCCAATTCATCTGTATCTGTAGCCTGCTGATTACCACCCTATTTCTTTAAGCCCAAATTCCTCGTATCTGTAGTCCTTGCTGATTATCGCCCTATTTCTGTAAGTCTAAATTCATCTGTAGCTGAAGTCCTGCTGATTATCGCCCTATTTCTGTAAGCCAAATTCCTCTGTATCTGTAGTCCTGCTGATTACCGCCCTATTTCTGTAAGCCCAAATTCCTCTGTAGCTGTAGTCCTGCTGATTACCGCCCTATTTCTGTAAGCCCAAATTCCTCTGTAGCTGTAGTCCTGCTGATTACCGCCCTATTTCTGTAAGCCCAAATTCCTCTGTAGCTGTAGTCCTGCTGATTACCGCCCTATTTCTGTAAGCCCAAATTCCTCTGTAGCTGTAGTCCTGCTGATTACCGCCCTATTTCTGTAAGCCCAAATTTCTCTGTAGCTGTAGTCCTGCTGAGTAACCACCTATTTCTGTAAGCCCAAATTCCTCTGGTAGCTGTAGTCCTGCTGAGTTACCGCCCTATTTCTGTAAGCCCAAATTCCTCTGTAGCTGTAGTCCTGCTGATTACCGCACTATTTCTGTAAGCCCAAATTAAAACCTCTGGTAGCTGTAGTCCTGCTGATTATCGCCCTATTTCTGTAAGCCCAAATTCCTCTGTAGCTGTAGTCCTGCTGATTATCGCCCTATTTCTGTAAGCCCAAATTCCTCTGTAGCTGTAGTCCTGCTGATTATCGCCCTATTTCTGTAAGCCCAAATTCCTCTGTAGCTGTAGTCCTGCTGAGTACCGCCCTATTTCTGTAAGCCCAAATTCCTCTGTAGCTGTAGTCCTGCTGAGTACCGCCCTATTTCTGTAAGCCCAAATTCCTCTGTAGCTGTAGTCCTGCTGAGTACCGCCCTATTTCTGTAAGCCCAAATTCCTCTGTAGCTGTAGTCCTGCTGAGTATCGCCCTATTCTGTAAGCCCAAATTCATCTGTAGCTGTAGTCCTGCTGATTACCGCCCTATTTCTGTAAGCCCAAATTCCTCTGTAGCTGTAGTCCTGCTGATTACCGCCCTATTTCTGTAAGCCCAAATTCATCTGTAGCTGTAGTCCTGCTGATTACCGCCCTATTTCTGTAAGCCCAAATCCTCTGTAGCTGGTAGTCCTGCTGAGTACCGCCCATATTTCTGTAAGCCCAAATTCCTCTGTAGCTGTAGTCCTGCTGAGTACCGCCCTATTTCTGTAAGCCCAAATTCCTCTGTAGCTGTAGTCCTGCTGAGTACCGCCCTATTTCTGTAAGCCCAAATTCCTCTGTAGCTGTAGTCCTGCTGAGTACCGCCCTATTTCTGTAAGCCCAAATTCCTCTGTAGCTGTAGTCCTGCTGAGTACCGCCCTATTTCTGTAAGCCCAAATTCATTTGTAGCTGTAGTCCTGCTGAGTACCGCCTATTCTGTAAGGATCCAAATTCCTCTGTAGCTGTAGTCCTGCTGAGTACCGCCTATTTCTGTAAGCCCATATTCCTCTGTAGCTGTAGTCCTGCTGATTACCACCCTATTTCTGTAAGCCCAAAATTCCTCTGTAGCTGTAGTCTGCTGAGTACCGCCCTATTTCTGTAAGCCCAAATTCCTCTGTAGCTGTAGTCCTGCTGAGTTACCGCCCTATTTCTGTAAGCCCAAATTCCTCTGTAGCTGTAGTCCTGCTGATTACCGCCCTATTTCTGTAAGCCCAAATTCCTCTGTAGCTGTAGTCCTGCTGATTACCACCCTATTTCTGTAAGCCCAAATTCCTCTGTAGCTGTAGTCCTGCTGAGTACCGCCCTATTTCTGTAAGCCCAAATTCCTCTGTAGCTGTAGTCCTGCTGAGTACCGCCCTATTTCTGTAAGCCCAAATTCCTCTGTAGCTGTAGTCCTGCTGAGTACCGCCCTATTTCTGTAAGCCCAAATTCCTCTGTAGCTGTAGTCCTGCTGAGTACCGCCCTATTTCTGTAAGCCCAAATTCATCTGTAGCTGTAGTCCTGCTGATTACCGCCCTATTTCTGTAAGCCCAAATTCATCTGTAGCTGTAGTCCTGCTGATTACCGCCCTATTTCTGTAAGCCCAAATTCATCTGTAGCTGTAGTCCTGCTGATTACCGCCCTCCTATTCTGTAAGCCCAAATTCATCTGTAGCTGTAGTCCTGCTGATTATCGCCCTATTTCTGTAAGCCCAAATTCCTCTGTATCTGTAGTCCTGCTGATTACCACCCTATTTCTGTAAGCCCAAATTCCTCTGTATCTGTAGTCCTGCTGATTATCGCCCTATTTCTGTAAGCCTAAATTCATCTGTAGCTGAAGTCCTGCTGATTATCGCCCTATTTCTGTAAGCCCAAATTCATTTGTATCTGTAGTCCTGCTGATTACCGCCCTATTTCTGTAAGCCTAAATTCATCTGTAGCTGTAGTCCTGCTGATTACCGCCCTATTTCTGTAAGCCCAAATTCATCTGTATCTGTAGTCCTGCTGATTACCGCCCTATTTCTGTAAGCCCAAATTCATCTGTATCTGTAGTCCTGCTGATTACCGCCCTATTTCTGTAAGTCCAAATTCATCTGTATCTGTAGTCCTGCTGATTACCGCCCTATTTCTGTAAGCCCAAATTCATCTGTAGCTGTAGTCCTGCTGATTACCGCCCTATTTCTGTAAGCCCAAATTCATCTGTATCTGTAGTCCTGCTGATTACCGCCCTATTTCTATAAGCCCAAATTCATCTGTATCTGTAGTCCTGCTGATTACCACCCTATTTCTGTAAGCCCAAATTCATCTGTATCTGTAGTCCTGCTGATTACCACCCTATTTCTGTAAGCCCAAATTCCTCTGTAACTGTAGTCCTGCTGAGTACCGCCCTATTTCTGTAAGCCCAAATTCATCTGTAGTTGTAGTCCTGCTGATTATCGCCCTATTTCTGTGGGCTGATTATCGCCCTATTTCTGTAAGCCAAAATTCATCTGTGGCTGTAATCAGTTACCGCCCTATTTCTGTAAGCCCAAATTCATCTGTAGCTGTAGTCCTGCTGAGTACCGCCCTATTTCTGTAAGCCCAAATTCCTCTGTAGCTGTAGTCCTCTGATTTTACCACCCTATTTCTGTAAGCCCAAATTCCTCTGTAGCTGTAGTCCTGCTGAGTACCGCCCTATTTCTGTAAGCCCAAATTCCTCTGTAGCTGTAGTCCTGCTGATTACCACCCTATTTCTGTAAGCCCAAATTCATCTGTAGCTGTAGTCCTGCTGAGTACCGCCCTATTTCTGTAAGCCCAAATTCCTCTGTAGCTGTAGTCCTGCTGATTACCACCCTATTTCTGTAAGCCCAAATTCATCTGTAGCTGTAGTCCTGCTGATTACCACCCTATTTCTGTAAGCCCAAATTCATCTGTAGCTGTAGTCCTGCTGATTACCGCCCTATTTCTGTAAGCCCAAATTCATCTGTAGCTGTAGTCCTGCTGATTACCACCCTATTTCTGTAAGCCCAAATTCATCTGTATCTGTAGTCCTGCTGATTATCGCCCTATTTCTGTAAGCCCAAATTCATCTGTAGCTGTAGTCCTGCTGATTATCGCCCTATTTCTGTAAGCCCAAATTCATCTGTATCTGTAGTCCTGCTGATTATCGCCCTATTTCTGTAAGCCCCCAAATCATCTTATCTGTAGTCCTGCTGATTATTGCCTATTTCTGTAGCCCAAATTCCTCTGTATGTAGTCCATGCTGATACCTTTAACCCTATTTCTGTAAGCCCAAAATCATCTGTATCTGTAGTCCTGCGGTGATTACCGCCCTATTTCGTGTAAGCCTAAATTCCATCTGTAGCTGAAGTCCTGCTGATTATCGCCCTATTTCTGTAAGCCCAAATTCATTTGTATCTGTAGTCCTGCTGATTACCGACCCTATTTTCTCGTAAGCCTAAATTCATATTTCTGTAGCGTAGTACGTGTCTGATTACGCCCTATTTCTGTAAGCCCAAATTCATCTGTATCTGTAGTCCTGCTGATTACTGCCCTATTTCTGTAAGCCCAAATTCATCTGTATCTGTAGTCCTGCTGATTACCGCCCTATTTCTGTAAGTCCAAATAAACATCTGTATATGTAGTCCTGCTGATTACCGCCCTATTTCTGCCTAAGCCCAAACATTCATCTGTAGCTGTAGAAAATCATCTTGCTGATTACTGCCCTGATTTGTCTGTAAGCCCAAATCATCTGTATCTGTAGTCCTGCTGATTATTCGCCACCTATTCTATAAGGCCCAAATTCATCTGTATCTGTAGTCCTGCTGATTACCACCCTATTTCTGTAAGCCCAAATTCATCTGTATCTGTAGTCCTGCTGATTACCACCCTATTTCTGTAAGCCCAAATTCCTCTGTAACTGTAGTCCTGCTGAGTACCGCCCTATTTCTGTAAGCCCAAATTCATCTGTAGCTGTAGTCCTAGCTGATTATCGCCCTAATTCTGGGGCTGATTATCGCCCTAGTTTTCTGTAAGCCAAAATTCATCTGTGGCTGTAATCAGTTACCGCCCTATTTCTGTAAGCCCAAATTCCTCTGTATCTGTAGTCCTCCTGATTACCACCCTATTTCTGTAAGCCAAAATTCATCTGTAGCTGTAGTTCTGCTGATTATCGCCCTATTTCTGTAAGCCAAAATCATCTGTGGCTGTAATCAGTTACCGCCCTATATCTGTAAGCCCAAATTCCTCTGTATCTGTAGTCCTCCTGATTACCACCCTATTTCTGTAAGCCCAAATTCATCTGTAGCTGTAGTCCTGGTGATTACCGCCCTATTTCTTTAAGTCGAAAATCATTTTAAGTTTTTGATAGGCTGTTGGAACATGTCAGAATGCATAACCTGTTCCATAATTTGTAGGTTTTCTTTCACAAGGGCCTCTGATTATCAGCTTTTAATTTTCCGTATTGTGCCGAAATCCGTAGGTTCTGCTCATGAAGTGCGTATGATGGGCCTTGAATTTAATTATGTTTTTGACAGGGTCAGTCATGAAGTCCTTCTTTTCAATCTTAGACGGATGGGAGATTGTAGACCACTCCTTAAGTGTTTAAGACGAGACTTTGTGGACCATTTCTCAGTAATATTTTTGAACTCCAACTAATAAATTGTAAAAAGTGGTTGTTGGTAGTCACTTTACAGACTATGAGAATGGAATCTGGTGTTCCTCAAAGTAGTTTCCTTGACTTTTTGAACGTTTATGTTTCAAATTTCATATACTTGAAAACAAGCTAGATTTATATGTAAATGATAAATTTATCTTTCATTCGATCCCGTCTGATTGTAGACCTGTGGTTACTGAATATCCTAACAGAAATATATCTAAAATTATGGTACTGCACAAATTACGGAAGGTGAAGTTAAGCCGAACCATAAATCAAAGTAGACCTAAGTAGACTATATGATTGTTGATAGGACTCGGACATCGAATGACCCTCAACTCGGATCATTTCATGACGAGTTTCTTTGATTACAAGAATGATGTTTTCGTCTCTGACTTGTTTCTAAATGAACGGAAGAATGGAAAAAGCCACAGGGGATTATTCAAATATCTTATCAATTACACGAAAAGGCAACGACTATGAATTGTAAGACATTTGGGAAAGAATACGTGTGAGGATGTGTATAATTATATATTCGCAGTTGTTGGCGTGCAAGCGTGCGATTAAAATAGAAAAATGTCCAAGAAAGCTTATAAATCGCCAGGCGTGAAATCAAAGAATTAATTGCATACATATGCAAGGCAGCACTTCAAACCCAACTTTGGCAAGTGTCCCTGTCTAAGAAACTTTTAATGGTTTGGCTCGCTGAGAGCAGGACGGGGGTGGGGGTGGGGTATGGGTTAAGGGGAAAGCATGGCAGCGGATGACCAGGCCTCAAACAGAAGAGGTCAGGGATGGAATGGCGCTGTGTTTCCATCTCAAGGAATAAATCGTCCACTTTTACAAAATTTTTTTTAAAATCAAGTGACAAAAACTTTACCGATTTGACTTGTGATTTTTTAATGACGTTCCTTTTAAACCTACGAAAAGACGAACTATTTCCTAATCTCGTTCATAACTGACAACTGACCAAGTAACAGCAAGTTCACTCAAAAAGAGGATTTAAACTAAATGAAATTTTGCTTTGAGGGAGATATGAAGAGAACATTCCTCTTTTCAAAAGCTTCAAATCAAGCATTTCCCACGCAATTTTGCATACGTAACAAATGCCATTTTCCATTTTTACATTTCCATCCAAGTTGGAGTAGAAAATAAATATATTTCCACATCCGATGTAAAACGCAGCGAAATTGCTTTGAATTTCCAGACAGAGTCGAATCGTATGAGAGAAATTATCGTCATTTGCATCTCAATTGTTTGCTGTTGAGTGCGCAAACCCCAAATTCACGAGCGATATTGTAACAACAAAAAGATTTCTCCATTCCGGGTGGCTCACCAAAGTACATTGAGAGAGAGAGAGAGAGAGAGAGAGAGAGAGAGAGAGAGAGAGAGAGAGAAATGCTTCGGTTTTCTAAACCACACACAACACACACGCACACAAACATATTTACTCGGACTCGTACGCACCCACACACTGTATACATATATGTATAATATATATATATATATATATATATATATATATATATATATATATATATATATATATATATTATCCGAGTTGAGGGTTTGGTTGGGGTTATTCGATGTCCGAGTCCTATCAACAATCATATAGTCTACTTTGATTTAAGGTATATATATATGTAAGTGTTTACATAATAAAAATATGGAATGTTAGTCCATATATATAAAAGACTAAAACTAAAGAGGTCAACCAAATTGCTTGCAGGAATGTGATCAGACTAGAGACGCTAAAGATGACGTATACAATAAGTATGTAGGCTAAGTTGACATGCCGTCACCTGTAGTCATTCAATTGTTTATAAATATTAGTCCAAGCTCCCTGCTTGAGACAAACACCGTGACCTATAGCTCAAGCGGCCTACGTGATCTGTAGCGTGTCTCATTTTGATTGTGTGTTCGTATGAAACTATGTCATTTGTATGTATGTTCATATGTTCGAACTACTGTCTGCTTCCTTCATAACTTGTAACAGAGATGTAGAACGAAGCAGAACAGAGTTAGCTATCGTCATTAGAAGACCTGTATCTCTTTACCTAAGCTTTATCATGTAGAGAGAACAGAAGTAGCCATCATCATTGGCAGAAGCGATCAAGCTATCGTTATTAGAAGACTTGTACAATCATATCTGATCTTCAGCATGTAAAACTTCAGAAGAATATATATATTTTTATACTCCGTGTTTCTACAAGAACCTCCTCACCATGAGTTTAACACATCATCGTCATAAACAAGAAGATAATCCCGACTTCGTAAGTGATCTACAAACCCCAAAACACTCCATTGAAGATGGAAGTGCAATACCAACCGACTTAGCGTAAGATTATCGCAAGTCTAACATTACCTCATAGGGCGCCTTATCATACAAGGCACAAGCCCTAAAATATATATATATATATATATATATATATATATATATATAGATATTATAGATAGTACTTTGATTTTTAAGGTATATATATATATATATATATGATATATATATATATATATATATTCATTAAAATTTGCTTTTACATGCTTTCAAAAAATAATTATCTATATAGAAACATGCATGCATACATACACACGTTATATTATATATATATATATATATATATATATATATATATATAATAATAATATTATATATTAATATATATTATTTATAATATATATATATATTATATATTTATATATATATATATATATATATATATATATAATATAACGTGTGTATGTATGCATGCATGTTTCTATAATAGATACTATTTGAAAGCATGTAAAAGCAAATTTTGAATGAATCCAATACAAACCAAAGAAGATAGTACAGTACCTCTTACAATAGACAGCCAAAGCTTCTCTGTGTTCATATTCGCATGAAGGAATTCCCAAGAGACCTAAGACTCGAGGACAGAAGGTCAGAACTTATCCTCTTCAAAACACGGCGCAGCATCTTACCTAACAGAACCTAATTCCAGGATACTTCGGATAGATCCATTTTATTTGTCTTCTTAATTAAGGCAACTTGAAGCACCTGACTCTGAAATGACAACTTCTTTAAACAATACATGATGCTCCTCAAGCTCCACTTACAGAACTGTTTACGGAAGTACTTGTCTATTACAAGTCAAACGATTGAAGCTTCCTTCATTATGAAGACAAATAAACCTTACGCCTCGATGGGTCACGGAGACAAGATCATAGAACCTATTTTGAGGAATATAAGTCATTTCTGATCATCGGGATATCCCTGTCACCTGCATCGACTTCTTGCGATTGTCTCTTAGAAATAATTTCCGAATAAATACGCTACCGTTATGTACTACTTTCTACACGGCCCAAAACGTCAAAACGGAAACAACTATAATGCCTGCAAAGGTGCAAAGGTGCAAAGGTGCCTAATTCACGCAAAGCGACAGAGGTGAAATTCCTGAAAAACGGGAGCACCAGAATCCTGAAATACTTCTGCATCCCGACTAAAATCGGGAATCAGTCTTAAAAGCCAGCTGCATTTTATCATTCCTTGACAACATTTACTTTTGAACCAAACTCCAAAATTTCTTCCTCTTTGCATAATTGCACGAAGGCTCACAAACTCCTGGAAGGAAGTCTTCCATTCCGGTTGAAGGTTTCCTTTTTTTGCTCTCTACAAGATCTTCCATGGACTTTTACAGCTCTCTCTCTCTCTCTCTCTCTCTCTCTCTCTCTCTCTCTCTCTCTCTCTCTCTGTTTCAACTTTGCTTCGCCAACTTCGACAAAAAGGGGGAGCATTTTCGGTCGGCTTGATTTAAGAAGAAAAGAAGAAGATAAAAAGACTCAAAGTAACCAATATGCTTGCTTTAGTGGCTATAAAATGGGAAGCAAGTCTTGCTGTTCAGTTGATCTTATCTCTCTCTCTCTCTCTCTCTCTCTCAATTTTACACCAGTATCCCACTTACACTCAGCCACACAGCAGGCTCACATTGATTTTATTAGTGTATGTATCAAAACTTTTTATATCTTATCTAGATGTAACTGGCCTACCTTTGGTCTTTTTCCTCACATACACACAAACGCACACACACAAATAAATAAATATATATATATATATATATATATATAGATATATATATATATATATATATATATATATATATATAAGCGAATACAACAGGAAAATGACTATCATTTTCCTGTGATATTCGCTTATTTAATGAAGTCACGTGCATCTACTGTGATTTTTTAAGCATATATATATATATATATATATTATATATATATATATATATATATATATATCCTATATCCATATATATATATATATAAATATATATAATTTATATATATACTATATATATATGTATATATATGTATATATATATATATATATATATATATATATATAAGAAAATATTCTTCCAGGAGCAGACTATTCTCTAATGACAATGGGCACTAATAAATTATCATCGTGTGACAATTCACTGAGAGATGAACTCGACTGTATAGAAATAACTTTAAACAGCCTCACCATTCACCTTCAGAAAGAACTATGAGAGGCACACTGATCTCCATTACATATACAGCTAACCGTCATTGGTATCTTCCCTGTAATTCGGATAACATGCAATACTAAACATCGTTGCCAATTTTAACGCAGTTGACCCACACAGGCCGGTAACTTTACTACGAAATGTTTCCAGGAATGAATTATATATATATATATATATATATATATATATATATATATATATATATATATATATATATATATATATATATACATATATATATATATATATATATATATATAATATATATATATATACCATATTTATTTATTTATTGTGTGTGTGCGTTTGTGTGTATGTATAATATATATATATATATATATATATATATATATATACATATATATATAAAGGTGATGCCACGGAGGAAAATGAAAAGACGAGAATTGCCAAGATCTTTCGGTCTACACGACCCCTTTGCTTGAGGCGGCAATTCTCGTTTTTCATTTTCCTTCGTGGAATCACCTTTAATTATACATAGCATCACGTTTTATATATTTCGTGATCAAGTTATTCACATATAATATATAAAATATATATATATATATATATATATATATATATATATATATATATAGATATATATATATATACATATATATATTTCCGAAAAACGCATTTTTTTTACCAACTTTTCTTCCTGCAACTTCCCTGGATGGCAAAACAATCTCATAACATTGATCCTACTCGTTTTACTTTTCTTTATTTCACGTGCCTAGGCAATATTACAATGGCGTACGTTTGCAATTTAGTTCACAACGCTCATACATAGGCAAATACGTAATTATACGTATTTGCCTATACGTAATTATACGTATTTGCTCGATAAACATACATGGGCAAATATACGTATAATTATGAATACTGGTTCTCCCATATGGCAAAAGCCATCTCAACATACCTATCTAGAAGCCCTATTTCCCTAGTAGAAAGGATATTCATTCCAGGGAATGAAAGCAAAACATCAGGTTAACAGAACAAGCAAAGCTGCCTTGACTATCTTAAAAATATGGAAACAAGGATCATAATAAATTACAATATAAAAAACAGGCGAAATAGAGCGATGTTTTACAATAACGCTCTATTTCGCCTGTTTTTTTTATATTGTAATTTATTATAATAAGAACGAAAAGCTACATTAGATGGAAAGGGAAGTATAAGAAATGAGTGGATGGTAACATGAAAATATAAGACTCAATGAGTTTAGAATGACAAAGCGTAATGAAAAATGAAAGACCAAAACTGTGATGAAATTAGAATGGTAATAAAACTTATGGATACTTTAGAGATGAGACAAGTTTGAAGAGTACAGTGAGAAGATAGGCTTTAGGAGAACAGCACGGACTGAATAAATATTAAAAGTTGTGGGGATAAAGCAAACATCATTTGCATCAAAGTTCAGGAGGAAATGGGAAAATCCATATATATATACCTAACAGGTTCAGAAGTTAATGAATAAAGGAAACGTGAAATGTGGCAACTCTTGGAATTTAAAGAGCGGACTATTATCTTAAAAAGAGCAATTGAAGATCGAATCCGATATATAAAATCATGCCTAACTTGATGGTCTGAGAACTAGGAATGGCTGATAAGGCCCCCCACGTGACAAGTTTTCTCGCTCGTTTTAAAGAGAATAAGACTGAATTAAAACGAGAACGATAAATTTTCGAAAAATTGAGGATAATAAAGAATAGCAAAGGCTGGCGAAGAAAAAAATAATGAAAAAAATATGGATGCCATTATGAATTACGAGAGGCAAGATATGAGTACCCCAAGGTCCCTCCGAAATTGAAGGGAAAGCTTCATAGGACGGTGTTAGCACCAGTGCAGTTATTATGGAACAGTAACGCAAATGTGAAGGACCAACAGAGCGAGAAGAAGCTGGATGTAGCCAAGAAATGAGAAGTTGAGATGGTGTCGGAGTAACAAGGGAAGAGGATAGAAATGAGATATCAAGAGGATCGACAAAGGTAGTTGAAATATCGAAGAAAATACAGGAAGGAAGGCTTCGATGGTATGGACACCTGTTACGAAGAGAGGAACATCATGTTGGAAGACATACGAAGGAAATGGAAGTGCGGGGTAGAAGGAAGAAGGAAAGACCAAGAAAGGGATGGCGTGATTGTGTAGGGGAATATATGGTATTAAAAGGTATTAATGAGAACGATGCACAGGACAGAAATCGATGGAGACGACTCATTCACAACGGCGACCCTATATAAAATGGGTTAAAACTGGGAAGAAGAAGAAGATAGATATGAGTACCCCATGGCATTAAAAACAGTTTATGCGTACATGTAAGGACTTTGAAAATTCTAGAAATGAGAGTGACAAAATAAAGCTACAGAAGTTTTGGACAAAAACAATTGTTTAGAGCGACAAGACAAAAAGTATTTTTCGACAAGAATATAAGATGAGAATACATACATACATAACCACACATTATACATATACATACATACACACACATACACACACACACACACACACACACACACACATTATCATATATAGATATATATATATATATATATATATATATATTAGATATTGTTGCTTCCATGATGATGGCCAACTTTTTTTAGGATATCTGAATTTCAATTTGTTAAAGAATCACAACAATCGCATGAAACTGACTTATTAACATCAGTTTATACGAATTAAAACGTATATTGTTGAAATAGCACTGTGGAAATTACGACACCAAAAATTTGCATTTGAAACCACAGGAATTCCTACCGACTCACGTCAGTATAACCGCACGAAGAAAAAAAAAGAGATAGCTTTGATCATGTTGTTATTGATAAATGCCTGATAAACGGATTAGCGATTCATTTATTCGTGAATTTTCTTCCTGTTTCTGAAATGATTTTTGTAGAGAAAACTGAGCCGCGATCATTCAAAAGGCTAACTAGGAAATGCCTTCTTTGTTAAAGACAGCTAATTTCATGGGATTTGCTAATTATTCTTTTATATATAAGGTAATGCAATGCGCTATATATTATGCACGTCAATTATCCTTATCTGCAATCCGTATTTGCTCAGTTCAACATTTCCTTCCCTGGCCATCGTATTTGTACAAATACGCAGGTTGTTTTTGTCTTCGAACCCTCTCTCTCTCTCTCTCTCTCTCTCTCTCTCTCTCTCTCTCTCTCTCCCTTTCAGTCTTTCTCTCAACAATAGCAACAAATTCTTACAAACTCCCCTTCAGAGTGTGTGGGGTCAGCATTGTACAGCAGCGCCACCTAATGTTTATTCAGACTTGGACAAATGCCCCAGCAGAAGCCATGATGGGGAAGCACTCAGAGAGGGATTGGAGGCTGACAATGAAACCAGCATATGCAGAGAGAGAGAGAGAGAGAGAGAGAGAGAGAGAGAGAGAGAGAGAGAGAGAGAGGATAATACTTCGTGAAAACATTGGAAATTTCTGCAGTGTAACACAAGAGAATCATTTCAGCCAAAGAAAATCCCAGGACATTAGAACTCGCGAAATGGCTTAGAAATGCTAATGAAAGGCAGGAGCTTCAGAAAGAGAAACATGATTATCGCTAACAATTATCATGACTTCACGCTCATCGCGCTGAACAAATGCTTGAGATAAGAAGCATCAAATTCACGTGCTCGTAACTCTAAGCGATTAAGCCTAATGTGACTGGGTTCCTCTTTCAAGTTTTCACATTTGATGAGAAAAAGTTTGATAAATGTATAAAAACAACCTGATAAAAAAAATATGCTAACAGTATCTGCGCAATAGGATTAATACCACTGAATTACCCGGCTCGATCACCTTAGAGACATAAAAAAGAAGTATATAAATTGTTTAAATGTCTGATTTTGCGTATTTTTCATTGGGAGCTGACAGCAACTTAGAATATCGAAGAATTTCCTCTTTTTTTGGGGTGGGGGGTGGGGGTGGGGGGGAGGAGTTCGTACATTGTGCGCAAAGGGGAAAGCTTTTGTCTGCTGCTCAGGAAAGGGATGGATTTTTACTTGTGTACACTACCTGCCGTTTCAATATGTATGTCTTTTGGAGTTCACAGTTTGTCTATGTTTAACTTCTTTCTGAGGAAATGAAAAGTGATATGATAATATGAGTTGACGCCCTATGCAAAATACACACACACACATACATATACATATATATATATATATATATATATATATATATACGTATGTATATTGAAAGATATAAAAATGAGGAACAGCAAGCTTCACCTATTTTTTAAAACCTCTAATATTTCTTTCTCACTTTTAAGCAAGAGTGAGATTCAGATTTACTCTGTGGTCGTTGTGAGTAAAACTTTAGATTGGATTATGAAAGATCACAGTCCTGGAAACAGAGAGCAAAAGGGAAAAGTTCCAGATATCGGGGAATGGAAGAATGACCTATTGATTAGAGAATCTACCTCACTCCTGTACGTACAATATGAAAACAAGTAAAACCAGCGGCGAAGTTTCTTCGGTGCAATTTCGATTTCTGTACAGCGTATACTGCTGTATGAGACGAGGCCCAGTGGTGGCCTGTTCTATAGCGTTGCTACACGCACGACTGGGACTAACTTTAACTCTCAGTCAAACAAAAACTACTGAGGCTAAGGGGCTGCCATTTGGTATGATTGATGATTGGAGGGTCGATGATCAACATACCATTTTGCATGCAGACCTTTAGCCTCAGTAGTTTTTAAGATCTGAGGGCGGACAGAAAAAGTGCAGACGGACAGACAAAGCCATCTCAATTGTTTTCTTTTACAGAAAACTAACAAGACTTGTGGGAAAGCAAAATGAACGCTACCTTCCGGGTTTCAAGAGGAGCAGTGAGGCATAAATTCCCCGCGAAAAAGACTGGCATTGATTCATCTCTGGCGGGGTAAAAAATTAAATGAATATCTTAAAATGTGGGGATACAGCTCATCGGAATGGAAGTCAAGTTGCTTGGGAAAAAGCTTTCCCATGCCCACGGATCAATCCTGCAATGAAGGTTATTAAAAACAATTGTAAATAATGAGCGAAGAATTCATCACGGTATGCAGACAGAAAGTCTGAAAATGCAGACGATGCCCTAAATTTTTTTCCTGTAAATTCACGGGGGAATCCGAAATAATCCCCACCTCTAATATACGACTTTGCATTTGTTCCGTTGACTTTGCTGTAAAAAATCATAACGAATAACGGAGGACCCGGTTATGTCAGAACAGATTTTGCTTTAGACCCGAACGGTTTCCTTTAGTATTTTCTATGACAGCCCTCATTTTCTGCAAAAGGTAATAAATAAAGATAAGGATAGGAATTAGGAATTATTGTTATTCAGTGAGTGTTTCATGATATTGGTTCTAATTGTAATTAATATTTTACAGCAAAGAAGAACTTTAAAGCGAGTCTTTACGTTCCAAAGGACATATTTCTGTCCGAGTTCTCATAAAATACATTTGGAGATGATTAATTGCAATCTCTAACAAAAATCCATAACGATAATTCTAAAGTTATCTCTTCAATCCGGCGTAGGAAATCCTTGTGGGATATCTTATGATTCTCTGAAAATAATACCGTCCTAATCTATTGTAATCCATATCGGAAATTACTTTTATAAAATCTTTAAACCACCTGCTGATGATTAAAATACCATTTTTTGAAAAATATGGAGGATAATTCCCGTCCTTTTTCCTTACAGTCCACTGAGAGGATTAATCAGCCCCTTAAATCTTCTGATGAAGACGAATATTTCATTTTCTCGAAGATAATTCTAATGGAATCTGTACGATAGACTTAAGGTCATTTTAGTGTAAGAACATTCAGCAAAATAAAGGAGAATGTAACACAGTAATTAAAAAACTGCATAATTTTTCAGTCAAATGATATTTAGGCACACAACGTTCGTTTAGTTAGTTACATCAAAACTGCGCAAAGGTATGAAAAAATCTATAATAATGATACGGCGAAATTTTACTGTTTGCAATTTCAATTCTGTGAAAATACTTGCCGTGATGTGGTTGGATTGCCTTTAATTCAAAAAAGATAATTTACTTCTAGATAATCTAATCCATTTGAAACACCAATTATATGACCCACAATAATTAGAATAATTAGAACTCCAATCCCAGTACTGTGTAACTATATACAATTTCATCTTTAGGGTGAAGAATGCCATAGGACGTGCCCCTCCGGTGCTCATCTGAGTTTAATAGAACCATGAGTTTCTCCACCATGGCTGTTATCCGCCACAATTGGTAAACTACCAGGTAAAGAAATCACTGTTTAAGGCAACAGAGGAGCCATGTTTACTGATGAAACGGGCTCCTGTCTTCATCACCGAAAGATCGACGTCGCTGTTGGTTAGAAGGGCAGGGTTCATCTATCTATCTATCTTTATATTTCTATCTCTATGTGTGTGTGTGTAAATAAATTCTTCTGTTAAAACAGGATACGTCTCAAGTATAAAAGGCCCATTAAAACACTGTGGTTTAAAGCTAAGGACTATATTTCGGTGAACTAACTTCCACCCTTATCAAGTATTTGATAAGGGTGGAAGTTAGCCCACCGAATTATAGTCCTTAGTTTAAACCAGAGTGTGTTAGTGGGCCTTTATATATATATATATACATATATATATATATATATATATATATATATATATATATACACACACATATATATAAAGGTGAAAATCCTAATTCTACACCCTACATCTCGTTCAAGGACCAGCAATATATTATCAAGAGCCTCAACTTGGAAACCAACTCATCTCTCCAAGGGGAAAATAATCTCCAGGGACGATTTAGGACAGTGACGTATATATAATAGTATCTCCAATTTCCTTTACATATAAAAGAAAAATGCAGAGGAGGCAAACAAGAAGCCCAGAATACCCGGACATGTCACACAAACACTGAGTTTTTTGTCTTCTCATAATTACCCGCACTTCAAGGAGGAGCTCAAGAGATTCTAAGAACACGGCCCTATTTTGGAGGAAGAACGAGGCCTCATCTGCGTCCGTAAGGACGAGTCTCCTGATGCAATCTCGGAGGAAAAGCCTCCTTCGGGAACACAACCACTAAACAAACGGGGCTCTCCAAGACACTCCGGGATCTACAAACGGTCGTCAGGCCAAATTAAAGACTCGACATCACGGAATCAGAAAACAATTACAGGAAATCAAGTTCCGTATGAGGGTTGTGTATGCGTCAGGGAAGGCGACCATTGCAGTCAAAGGATAGGTGTGTGCATATGTATACTCAATGTATATGTATATTTGTGTATGTATATTTATATAATATATATATATATATATATATATATATATATATATATATATATATATATATAATAAAAGGATATAAAAACCCCAAAAAACGCTAAAATATAGAAAGTAGAAAGTAAGTACTATATTTCAGAGACTGCTGTCTCTCCCTGAAGAGAGAGACAGCAGTCTCTGAAATAATATTACTTACTTTCTATATTTGGCGTTTTTATCGGCTCCTTTTATTAGATGGAATTCTGTTGTGACAGAAAATTTTTAAGTCATATATATATATATATACACACAAAATGTTAAATATGCATAAGCAAGCAAGTGCGAATAAGCGTGCAAACACACACGTAACAAATAACATTAGCCGTCATTACAGCCTGCGCTCATTAACATTTGAAGTTGACACATCACTCACAGGGAGAACGCTTCCAGCTGAAGTTGCAACGCAGCCGTCTTGTGTCCTTCGTAGGAATGTGTCTATAAGTTTGTTTGTCATTATAATGATGGTTAAAGAAGACAAGTTCATTAACGACACAGTCTTCTTGCAGTGGCCGAACTCCATTGGGGAAACCATTATCATTTCGATCTCTTCGCCAAAATAAAAAGAAAATGCTAACAATTTTAAAACTGTGGTTCAATCCTGACTTGGACGTTAAAGACTTGACCGCTGGTTCATTCCGCAACATTTACAAAGAATAAGTCACACGGAAAATCCAAAATGAAGTTTCGGTATTAAAGTCGCCTCTCCGTGAGACGTTCCGGTTCGATCCATAAAAGGTCTGTTGTGTCTCTCATGACATTAACAGTGAATCACAGTAGGCACATGATAGTTAGCTGACTGCTGTGGTTACAAAAGGAATTTTAACTCCTTTTGGGGCCATTCCTCTGAATAGAAAAGGAATATAGGTCTATATTTATGGAAATATGCTTACATATACATACATACATACATACATACATACATACATATATATATATATATATATATATATATATATATATATATATATATATAATGATTGGTATAAATGTTCTGTTACAACAGAATTCCATCTAATAAAAGGAGCCCTGAAAAAGCCAAAATATAGAAAGTAAATACTATATTTCAGAGACTGCCGTCTCTCCCTTCAGGTAGAAGAGGGAGACAGCAGTCTCTGAAATAATATTACTTACTTTCTTATTTTGGCGTTTTTATGGCTCCTTTTATTATATATATATATATATATATATATACATATATATATATATATATATATATATATATACTATATATATATATATATATATATATATATATATATATATATATATATATATATATTCTCAAGTGTGGTATGGAATGGAATGGAATATACTAGAGCTTACGCCAAAGGCCAAGCACTGGGATTTATAAGGTCATTCAGCGCTGGAAAGGAATACGAGAGCAGGTAGGTCTGAAAGATGCAACAGGAGGAAAACTTTGTTGAGAGGGTCGAAAGCAAGATGGACGAAAGATAATGTGGATGGAGGTACAGTAAAAGGAATGAAAGGGGCTGCAGCTTCGTGCCGAAGGGACGCCGCAAAGAACCTAATACTCATCCATGTGTAATATTGCATATGAATAAAAATCCACCCTGTAAATCACATTGGATAAAATCGTTGTATCATCCTTGTTCTATCTTGAAACTGTACACGAATGTAAATGCCACATGCAAAGGAAAATAAATAAGTTATAATAAACATGTAAATGTTTGGATTTGTAAAATGTTTAGGACAAAGCTTCTATGGTTTTTTTTTAGAATATTTTTATATTTTTTGCAGCTGATTAGTAGGTATTTAATTATTTGTTATTCATTTATATCTCAGTAAATTCGCTTGCATCTCATATGGAGATTCTAACATATGACAGCCTAACGGTAAAATTCCCAGAGTGCTGGGACAAATTGACTCTTTCAAGATTATCAAATTTTTATGACGAATACATGAACGAGTTATTATTCAT
>NC_087201.1:136723100-136763100 GCF_015104395.2 Macrobrachium nipponense
CACCCCAAAAACGAACACGAACATTCCTGCAGGCACGAATGCACACAACAACTAACATTTGTACAAGCACGTACACATAACTTGCGCATTCCACACAAGTCAGGAGAACAGCAACAGATGGGGCGAAATAAATGCCAGTTCAAGAGTTCAACAATTACGTCATTGTTTCAGGCTTAAATACACCATAATATTAAATGACGTTTTTCTGTTATGCAAACGTAAGGCAGCATGAAAAACTTGCATCATTCAAGGAACAAATGTAAATGTAAAAGGGAGTTGTTAAATTTTACGTAGAGACACACACATATATATACATATATACATATAACATATGTTTATATATACATATATAAATACATATAAACACAATCATAAATACACACATACGTATACTTACACACGCACACAGACATGTGTATATATAACTATACATAATATATACGTATACATATATATATAAACACAATCATACATACACACATACATATACTTACACACGCACACAGACACATGCGTGTATACAACTATACATAATATATATATATATATATATATATATATATATATATATATATATATATATATATATCGCTGTACATTTCAGGACCGTGTCTAGTTGATCTTCGTCGATAAAATCTTACTTAACAAAGGATCGGATATGGATCGTATTTTGGAAATAACTATTTGAAACCACGGCCTAATTGGGAAAAATATGCAAGGATGTGTTTACTGTTAATAATTAAGGCACTTATCAGAGTAAATCAACGAAATTTAAAGAAACTGAGCTGAATTTGATTAGCACCCAGAGAGAGGCTAGTTGTGACGTAAACTATGACATCAGACTTAAAAGCAGGTTCCCAGTATTATGATAATGATCGTAGAAACACAAATATTTGACCCTCTTGTACAATAAGTTTTTAAAGGAAAGTCTAAGCAAATCATTGTTATATATACGTATTACAATAATATAGCAAAGGATTCGGTAAATATCCATATAGCAACATTACTATTTTCACTGCACAATTTTACGTTGACTATAGGAATACATAGCAATCATAACGCAATTTCTGTCTATCCTTTGACTATTATTTATACAAAACCTTTGGAATGGGTGAAATACAATCATATTGAAATGCAAATACGATCATTTAGAGGTCTTTGCTATGATATTTTGGCCCGCTATACCTGGTAACCTTGCATAATAGTAAACACCACCGACGGCAGCGAGGGCAACCGATAATTCATAGGTCAAAGCCAGGTTATACGTTACTGCTGTTTCACCAATGGCAAGCCTAGCAAATTGTCCCCTTGGCTGCAAGACCGCTTTCGTGTTTTTGCAGTATCCAACAAAGAAAATAATCGTATGCGTCATATGCTAAATATTAACAAGGGTATACAGAAGCACCAAACGATTTAGACAAGAGGACAAAGGTGACCTTCACAGGGTAATACTCGAATGACGAGTATGAAAAAGAGAGATATACAAATATTTTGTTTATGTCAAGGTCTCTCTAACTTTTCAGACCAAGAATAAACAATAGCCGGATTTTCTTGACAGATAAACTATCTTACTGACTAGCTGCAACGACAATTTTTAAGAACTTACCTATTCTACCGACCTACTGACCTAATATATATATATATATATATATATATATATATATAATATATATATATAATGTATATATAATATATATATATATATATATATATATATATTAATATATAGATATGTCAATACCTACATACACACACATTTATATACATATACAAATATGTGTATATATGTATATTATATATATATATTATATATATATATATATATATATATATATATATATATATATATAATTTCATTTATGTATTATGTGTATGTGCATTTGTGTATATATATATCATAGCTGTTTATAAATACGTATGTATAAGGCATATGTATCTATGCATATTCTATCATCCTATTCCTTGATGTCGAAGTATGAATAATAACAAAGGCATTGATTTTAATATTACTAACAAGAATAATGATAATAACTCTAATTAATATTAATGTGATTATTATCATTATTATGATTAATAATATTATCAATACTTTACATGTTCGTGTGCATTGGAAGAAAAACAAAGTATGATATATAATGAATTTTTATTAATTGGCTAAATACTGGTCTTTATCCACACAGCCCCTCGGGCCGTGTGGTAAATTTCGTGGGTATCTGAACAAAACGTGGCGTATCCTTGAAATTTCTGGGTAACAATGGTTTTTCACAGAGAAAATGTGAGACTTAGTTCATATTTTCAAGCTAAAAGAAGCGCGAATTGTGCCATGGAACTGTATTGCACAAATTAATATTCTCATTTGATGCCGATTCTCTTATTGTAATCTTAGGAGTTTGAGTGTGTGTAATAATATAATAATTCCATATATTACTGTTACTACTACTACCAACATCTGATTCTTCATTCATAAAGTATATGTGGGCGAGGTGTCTCGTAAAGTACGTCATACTACTGTATCAATGAGTGGGAGGGTTTTCAGTAATGACGTTTTACTAGCCTCTGTCTACGAGCCTGCTAGATTTAACAGAGTTTCCCTTTACATTTCTTTGATTAACTCTGATAAGTGTCTTAATTATCAACATTAGGCATCGCTACATATTTTTGCCAGTTACACTGTGGGTTCAAATAGCTATTTCCAAAATAAGATTCATATCCGATGATTTGGTAAGATTTTATCGACACGGCCATGAAATGCACAGTAATATATGTTAAGAATTAAAAACAATATAAAGAGATAATCCAGCATAAATCATCTAGAGGAATGAGAAAATGACCCAAAATATGCTGGTTAATTAAGTCTAAGTGCCCTATTAACTGATGAACATCTGGATTTTTCACTTTTTCTAACTTCCCAAGTGTGTTTCTCTCCGAAGATGAACCCCAAACATCAGAGGTGACATACTTAATATTGTTTCTTTTTTTTTTTATCTACGCCCTTATCCCTTCACAACTACCAAGACGCGAAGGAGAAAATACAAGATAGAGGTGAAGAGAGTGTTTTCCTAGGATTGTTCGACGTGCTATTAATGGGTCTTCTGTGGGTTAATGTTGTGGAGGCTTTTTCACACAGGACGCTTATTCTCGACCAACTAATTAAAGTATGACTGTATCTTGTTCCTTCTCTGGAACTACCTTCGGTTACGAAGGGACACTATGCTGTATATGTATTATGTATATTTACACATATGTATATTACTAACATATCAGAAATACATACATCATACTACTTATACCTATACACACACATATATATGTTATATATATATATATATATATATATATATATATATATAAATATATATATATTATATATATATATATATATATATATCCTATATATATTATACACACCACATACACACACACACACACACACCATATATATATATATATATATATATATATATATATATATATATATACAGAACTGTTGGTATATACACAATTATATAATGCTTCTATTGCTTATTTCGGTACAAGAATAAAAATGAGCTCTCATATTACATTTGAACTTCTGTCTATTAGTGCATGGTCTATAAACTCAACCAACTGACTACGATGAGCTCCAGACACAAACACAGATGGCCTTAAATCATATTCAGAGGGTTCTTCCAAAACTGACCACGAAAATACCAACTGAAACTCAAAAATACTGTTCCATAGGAAAGGCTGATCAACCTCGTCACGACAGTTAATTGTCATGCTGGCTCCAAACAGGATAATTTACGAGTCTGGTGTAAACTGCAACGTCTCCTAATTAGGTTAAATTGTGGTTCACTACAGTAACTGGATGAATGGCCACCGACAAACGCCAAACATGGTTAGCACCCAACATCTCTTGCCAATGAATGTGAATTTCGACAGACTTTTTGTCTGACGAGACCATCAATGAATCGCAGCCAGGCGAGTGACCAAGGGGAACGAATGATGCAATGCGTATAGTAACCAAAACTGGTGTTTATTGAAATTTGTATTTTTATCATACAGCAGGTCGTTAAGAAAAATAAGTACACAAAAGAAGCGCAGCTGTAGTGGACAGCCGCCAATTATGGTAAAAAAAAAAGGGAGCTTCATAGAGGGGTAATTACGTTTCTTGAGCGGGAACACAGATTAGCTGGCAGGCTGGCAGAATGTTATGGTAGATTCACATCAACCGTGCATCTGATGTCCAGGTCAGTCCCTTACGAGAGTTCACATAGGGAGGATGTATGTTCCACCTCTCCTGAGAGATGCATCTTTTAAAAGTATCCCTCAGGAGAGATAGAAATGCCTATGTGAACTCTCTCGAGATACTGAGAGTTTCTAGCCCTGTGATTGGCTTACCAACAGCCAATCAGGAGCGTCGTATGGAACTGTCCTAGACATCAGGTGCACGGTTGATGTGAATCTGCTATAGCTCTTCAGCCTCCCAATTTACATCAGTACAACAAAAAGTGTTCTTTCGGGGTTCACCTTTTGTAAAGAGGGAAATGTTTTTAGCTAAATTAAACCAAAGCTGAATAATCTATAGTTGCAGCACTTCTGGTTAGGTAACAATTTGTTTAATAAACCCGAGATATATAACGTTTGAGGACAATACAATAAAATAAACTAGGTTAAATCACAACAAGTTTCTGAGGAATATCATCAGGACCAATAAAACCGACGAAAATTGATTTAATATTTTGAAGCGACTTAGAGCATTGGAGAAACTGTAAATTCCTGAACAAGCAATATAATTTGAATGGAGAGGTTTCCAGAAATGAATGAATTTCAGATGGTAAATTTTTTAATCCAAACACAAATAGGTTTTAAGAGCAAAAGTCGAATAAATTGATAAAAATCAATGAAACGATCGAAATAGAAATAAACCTTGGAGAAGAAACCGAAACTGAAGGAAGGTCATAAAATGAATGACTCACAAAATCAAAGGTAAGGAAGAAGTCGCATCCAGCGTGTAAGACAAATTACATTGGCCGAATTCAAAAGAAATGTTCAAACTAACACCCGTTTCATGTACAACTTAACGCAAGACGTTACGCACAGACGTTTGCTGACGCTCAGTCCCCATGGCTACCGAGAACCTTCACTTTCATTTATGACGCAATAAACGTGAGATCATAAAACGATGATTGTGAGGGGGGAAAAAGAACATAAACATCTTATCAATATTATAACACACTCTTACGGGATGTTCTGTCAGACTACATAATTAATAACAATTTACAGAGCCAGTAATTTATAACGATTTACAGCCGTAACACTGAGGAGTAAGCTTGCCTTTTGTAATTATTATTGTATTTATCCCTCGGCGCAGTTGTTATTATTATGATAGTAATTCCTAGCGTGCACAGAAAGTAAATTACATCAAACAGAAAGGGTACGGCGTTATCACTGGTTGGGGAAGCAATTGCATTTGTTCTTGTAAATAATTAAATACTCTTAATGCCATGTGGATGAGAATATTCATCACGTCTCTCTAGGTCTCTCCCACGCAACACTTATGTTAACCGAGGCTATATTTCGCTCCAGGAGCTATTAAGCAGACGAACTTTGATGACAATATAGTTATCTGAGTCAACGAAACAACTTTCTAATAGGACGCACTGGTTATATAATAATAATAATAATAATAATAATAATAATAATAATAATAATAATAATAATAATAATAATAATAATGATTAGTAGGGAAAAACTCTCCATCGCGAGAGAATATATAATGTTCTAAGAGGTCCACAATAATAAAAAATGTTGCGAGTTCGTGTATAATTTAAAAACCCTTTACAAAGCTTTCGAACCCTTCCCTGGGCTCATCTTCAAGGAAGGGTTCGAAAGCTTTGTATAGGGTTTTTTAAACTATACACGAACTCGCAACATTTCTTATTATTGTAAACCTATTTGAGCAAAAAAAAAAAAAAAAAAATAAATAAAAATAAATAATAATAATAATAATAATATGGCGGAATTAAGCGAGTTGATTTTATATATGTTTTTTTTCTGTTTATCTTATCATCTGCTTCTCTGGTCCAGCGATGTTCCTGAGTAACTGGCCAATATTCATATTGGGAATTTTACAAATTCCCAATATGAACATTGGCCAGTTACTCAGAAAAATCGTTGAGCCAGAGAAGCGAATTATAAAAAAAAACAATATATAAAATAATAATAATAATAATAATAATAATATAAGTAATAATAATAATAATAATAATAATAATAATAATAATAATAATAATAATAATAATAATAATTAACAGCAAACAATTTGGCAGTTAGTCTGTCACAGAGACATCAGATTTTAACTAATGATATAGTAACAAAACATATTAAAAGATCATTCATCTCCGCTTGTCTAATGTATAATTTTTTATGCCTGGTGGTAGTGATACATGTGGCGCTTTGAAACTTAGGCTCGGTTATCAAGAAAATAAGAATGCCAGTCAGAGGGAACTCAATACGGAGTGCGATGTTCAGATAATGTAAGAAAAATCACTATAGCTCTATAAAGAATGTGGAATAATAATAATAATAATAATAATAATAATAATAATAATAATAATAATAATAATAATAATAATAATAATAATAATAATTAGTAATAATATGATAATAGTACTCCCAGCAGCAGTGATAGTAGACGTGAGCGGAATAATAATACAGTGGACTACGAAACTTTTCCCATTTTCTTTTCGATAATATTACTTACTCAATTTCGGATTCCTGATGGACCGGAGATAAAAATCTTTATAGGGAGGAAACTGCCTCCTACCTAGAGCTCTTCCTAATCTGGACTCATTTCCTGGCCGATCACAAACCTGATTACGTCGCTTGTCCAATGGAGACACCAAACATATATAGAACGCGTGGTTTCCCTTTTTCCCGTTCTCGCATATTTGGTAAATATAAGGAAAAAGTTTAGGAATGTTGATAGATTGTGCAGTCTAACAACCTTAATATAGACAGCAATTTGTGCGAAGGGAAAATATACAAGTGGTTCAAGGGAGAGGAATTGCTGATCAGTTCACAAGTCTCCGAAAGGCACCTGTTGCTTGCGAGATGGGGTTTTGCATAAATACGCAGTAAAACACGCATTTGTTCGTTTCGTGCTGACGTTGATAAGGAGGGTAAACACCCGCCCTTATCGAAGCCTGGCAGAGGGTTCAAACGACACCGGGAAGGAGAGGGAGTGAAACAGAAGACTCTTACGGAGAAGAGAGACAGAGGAGATTCCTTTACGGGAAACAGCGATGTTACAAGATGAGGCAAATACTTATAGGTGAGACTGATGTTTTTAGCAATCAAGACAGCCGAGTTAAATGTTATACTTAGAGGGAAATATATTTATAAAATAGTTATTGGGATGACGATCTGATAAGAAGGGATTCGTAATAAACCATTCCCCTCCTAGAGACATTTTCATCTTAATTTCAAACCAGTATGAAAAACATTTAGCGATGGTGTCCTCCCTGTTAGCAATTTCTGAACAACCTAAAATCATCAAAGCTTCAGGAAATCCTTTCAGGCATTTTTAGGAAGCACACCAACATTCAAGATGAAGAGAAGTCGATGCAACAACATTGAGGAACCAAATTTGTAAGGCAGGTGCTCGTTATCAGCTCAGATAAGGCTAATCTGCAATACCAAATGCGATATTGATGGCAATAAGTACGAAACATTCCACGATAAATTATCGCTCACGAGAATATTAAGCATACAAAAATAAAAACTTGAAATAAAAAAAAAAAATAAATAAATACATGAATAAATAAATAAGTAAATATATAAATAACTTTCCTATGTCGAATATCAACAATATATTCCGTTTTCCCAAAACCCGTGTCTAGCAATTCGTCTCTGGTCTGAGCCAGTTGGCAACAGCGTTCTATGGGGACATGTCGACATCACTCTCTGGATTAGTCGCAGGTTTCCTGAAGTCACACCAGAACAATACGACTGCGTTCTGCCCAGTTGCATATGCAGACAGACTGATAGGCGACACAAGTATGAATATCAAACAAGATCCCTCGATTACAATGTCAGGATGACTCGCAGCTTACAGGCAGATCCCTTTCCCATGCATATCTTCTCTTATATATGAAACGGTATTTGGAGGTAAATATACCTGCATATATATATATATATATATATATATATATATATATATATATATATATATATATATATGTGTGTGTGTATGATGTGTGTGTATATATATATATATATATATGAGTGTGTGAGTATGTTTGTATATATATATATATATATATATATATTATATATATATATATATATATATACACATAAAAACAAAAACAAAATATGCATATATATAATCCAGAGAGAGAGAGAGAGAGAGAGAGAGAGAGAGAGAGAGAGAGAGAGAGAGAGAGAGAGAATCAAGATTTACTGCCTATGTTTTTGTGTCAGTACCCTAGAAACCCTCATATAAATATGCAAGAATGTGTTACATACATCAACTGAATATACTGACATTCCAAAGATTGAAAGGCTAACCTGCCATCTTGTTTTCCCTATATATATCACAGATCGAAAGAAACACACCACTGCTTGGGATCCAAGCATCAATTGCAACATGCATCCAGCAGATGATGAAAATCTTGAATAGGAAGCGACAACATTACAGGAAATCTGGAGAATCACTGGATTACGAGTTTCGGAATAGTAGGAAAATGGATAATCAAAATAACAGACAGTTGAGATTACATTCTCTGTAAATGTAGGCTTAATGGGTATGAATGTATGAAGAGATTTTGCAAAAAGTTCATCTTCTGTTAAGAAGCAGATTGCAATAGAATTCATTTAAACAAAAATGAACTAAAACCTTGGAGCTCCACATAGGGCCTTGATTTTCCAACTCAGTTTATCTGACTATAAAGTAAGAGAGCATTTACATTACGGATTAACAGTTCATATAATAAAAACAGTGACTTCATTCGTCGTCCATTCTACTAGTTCTCATTAAGGACTGTATAAACAACATCGAAAGATGCAATTCTGCGCCACGCTGGCCCAATAACTCCAAGGTCTATACCAGGCCTCTTTATCCCAATCAAGCCCTTACCGTCACTTACGGCTGTTATGGAAGCAGAGGCCCAAGTTGGTATTCATTCAGCTTATTCTCATATTACTGCAACTAATAATACTCATTTAGTTCCTACTGCTACTCATATACTGCTCCAGCACATATAAATGCAAAAGGATTATGCAACTCAATATGATTAGAAACCGTACACATACGATGTGTATAAATAAAGGTTTTTGCCACGAAGGAAAAAAATGAAAAGCGAGATAGCCAAGCACTTTCGGTCCAGTTCGACCCTTTACTCAGGTAAAGGGTCGAACTAGACCGAAAGTGCTTGGCTATCTCGCTTTTCATTTTTTTTCCTTCATGGCAAAAACCTTTATTTATACATATCATCACGTTTTATATACCTCGTGATCAAGTTGTTCACGATGTGTATATATATATATATATATATATATACTTATATATATATATATATATATATATATATATATATATAATTTATATATAATGTATACTATGTATATGTACAAATATGAAGACTAAAACGGGAAACGGTCCTGACACAACGTAACGTTCAAATGGTGCTTCAAACAAATCCAGAATAGCAATCACTCCCAAAGAACTGGAAAAAAAGCCTAATCGTACATTATAGATGCCATCTAAAAAGCCCAGCGCCTACTCCATATGCATCAGGGACAAATCCCCAAATCCCTAGTCCATAATTTCTGCGCTCCCATTTACGGTCAAAAGGGCAAGAGATGGGTTTAGAGAAGCATGGTCCATCTTTTGAGACGTGACGTTCAGTTTGCCATATCCTAGATCAGGTTCGAGTTTGCATGTCCTAGATCAGGTGTCGAGTTGCCATATCTAGACTCAGGGTCGAGTTTGCATGTCCTAGATCGGGGTCGAGTTTTGCCATCTCCTAGATCAGGTCAAAGTTTGCCATGTCCTAGATCAGGGTCGAGTTTGCCATATCCTAGATCAGTGTCGAGTTTTATTACATCCTAGATCAGGGTCGAGTTTGCCATGTCCTAGTTCAGGGTCAGTTTTCCGTAGCTTTTGCCATATCTAGATCTGGTCGAGTTTGCCATGTCCCAGATCAGGGTCGAGTTTGCCATGTCCTACATCAGGGTCGAGTTTGCCATGTCCTAGTTCAGGGTCGAGTTTGCCATGTCCTAGATCAGGGTCGAGTTTGCCATATCCCAGATCAGGGTCGAGGTTTGGCCATGTCCAAGTTCAGGTCGAGTTTTGCCATGTCCTAGATCAGGGTCCGCGTTGCCATACCCGGATCAGGGTCGAGTTTGCATGTCCTAGATCAGGGTCGAGTTTGCCATATCCTAGATCCGAGTTTGCCATATCCTAGATCAGTGTCGAGTTTACATGTCCTAGATCAGGGTCGAGTTTGCCATGTCCTAGTTCAGGGTCGAGTTTGCTATGTCCTAGATCAGGGTCGAGTTTGCTATGTCCTAGATCAGGGTCGAGTTTGCTATGTCCTAGATCAGGGTTGAGTTGCTATGTCCTAGATCAGGGTCGAGTTTGCCCATATATCCTAGATCAGGGTCGAGTTTGCTATGTCCTAGATCAGGGTCGAGTTTGCCATATATCCTAGATCAGGGTCGAGTTTGCCATGTCCTAGATCAGGGTCGAGTTTGCATGTCCTAGATCAGGGTCGAGTTTGCCATATCCTAGATCAGGGTCGAGTTTGCATGTCCTAGATCAGGGTCGAGTTTGCCATGTCCTAGATCAGGGTCGAGTTTGCCATGTCCTAGATCAGGGTCGAGTTTACATGTCCTAGATCAGGGTCGAGTTTGCCATGTCCTAGATCAGGGTCGAGTTTGCCATGTCCTAGATCAGGGTCGAGTATACTTGTCCTAGATCAGGGTCGAGTTTGCCATGCCCTAGTTCAAAGGGTCAATTTTGCATGGTCCTAGATCAGGGGGTCGAGTTTGCCATGTCCTAGATCAGGTGGTCGAGTTTTGCCATGTCCTAGATCAGGGTCGAGTTCCCCATGTTCCTAGACCATGTCTAGATCAGGTCGAGTTGCATGTCCTAGATCAGGGTCGGTTTAGTTTACTGTCCTAGATCAGGGTCGAGTTTACATGTCCTAGATCAGGGTCGAGTTTGCCATATCCTAGATCAGGGTCGAGTTTGACATGTCCTAGATCAGGGTCGAGTTTGCCATGTCCTAGATCAGGGTCGAGTTGTCCATGTCCTAGATCAGGGTCGAGTATGCTTGTCCTAGATCAGGGTCGAGTATACTTGTCCTAGATCAGGGTCGAGTTTGCCATGCCCTAGTTCAGGGTCAATTTTGCATGTCCTAGATCAGGGTCGAGTTTGCCATGTCCTAGATCAGGGTCGAGTTTCCCATGTCCTAGACCATGTTTCTAGATCAGGTCGAGTTTTGCATGTCCTAGATCAGGGTCGAGTTTCCCCATGTCCTCGAACCATGTTCTAGATCAGGGTCGAGTTTGCATGTCCTAGATCAGGGTCGAGTTCCCATGTCCCTAGACCATGTTCTAGATCAGGGTCGAGTTTTGCATTGTCCTAGATCAGGGTCGAGTTTCCCATGTCCTAGACCATGTTCTAGATCAGGGTCAATTTTGCATGTCCTAGATCAGGGTCGAGTTTGCATGTCCTAGATCAGTGTCGAGTTTCCCATGTCCTAGACCATGTTCTAGATCAGGGTCGAGTTTGCATGTCCTAGATCAGGGTCGAGTTTCCCATGTCCTAGACCATGTTCTAGATCAGGGTCGAGTTTGCATGTCCTAGATCAGGGTCGAGTTTCCCCCCCCCCCATGTCCTAGACATGTTCTAGATCAGGGTCAATTTGCATGTCCTAGATCAGGGTCGAGTTTGCATGTCCTAGATCAGTGTCGAGTTTGCCCATGTCCTAGACCATGTTTCTAGATCAGGGTCGAGTTTGCATGTCCTAGATCAGGGTCGAGTTTCCCATGTCCTAGACCATGTTCTAGATCAGGGTCGAGTTTGCATGTCCTAGATCAGGGTCGCCAACCTGCGGCTCAGATGCTGCATGCAGCTCTTTCAAGACATCTGTGCGGCTCCAAAAGCTAAATAAATACATATCTATCCATTTAAAACAAAGAAATTATGTAACACTCTTAAGACAATATTTGATTAAATTTTATTCAATTTCAAATCATATTATAGGCATCAATTTTATTGATATTTGATGAAGTTCCTTGTTGGACGAGTGGTTTTCGCACTCGGCTACCAATCCGGTGGTCTAAAAGTTCGTTTCTCTGCTCGGCCGACGCAGAATCAGAGGAATCTATATCTGGCGATAGAAATTAATTTCTTGATATAATTTGATTCGGATACCACAATAAGCTGTGGGTCCCGTTGCTAGGTGACCAATTGGTTCCCAGCCACGTAAAAATATCTAATCCTTCGGGCCAGCCCTAGGAGAGCTGTAAATCAGCTCAGTGGTCTGGCAAAACTAAGATATATTTAATTTAACTTATTGATATTTGATGGGGTATAAACAATTTCTAATTTGAAAGTATTAAATATATAAATATTTTTGTCCTTGCGCTTCTGACTGTAATACATTGTTATGATTCTCTAAATAAGAGGTTCTTTTAGCTTCAAATGTTGGTGACCCCTGACCTAGATATAGGAAACAGCATTCCAAACACTTCACAACCCTTAAGAAAAAAAAAAAAAAAAAAAAAAAAAAAACCACGGGGCGGGTGTCAAGAGTTATTCTGGAGTGACCGCAACTGTTCAATGCGTATTACGACTAGACTGAAAATTAGTTCAACTATTTTGAAATTAAGCTCCTGAAACAAGTTACACTTGTATGCTGTCGGTGTTTGTTAATCCACTTGGAAAACAAGTCTCAACTACTCAAATCGGTCTAAAATTTGACCAATTATAATTATTAATGCCTATTTTGAAAATTACGAACATGAAGGTTTTCTTTCAAATCCTTAGCACGCGTCTCATGTTCTAAAATGCATATTCGTAGTACTGTGTCATGTGTATTATACTTTTAACCGAAATAATTCTCTCAAATATTTTCTGACTATAGTGAAACAACGAGAAACAAACAAAAAAGGTAAATGCGACAAATTATGAGTGCAAGTAATACGACAAATTCGACAAATTTTGAGTGCAAGTAATACGACAAATTCGACAAATTATGAATGCAAGTAATACGACAAATTCGACAAATTATGAATGAAGTTAAATCGACAAAATTCGAACAAAATTATGGAATGCAAGTAATACGACAAATTCGACAAATTATGAATGCAAGTAATACGACAAATTCGACAAATTATGAATGCAAGTAATACGACAAATTCGACAAATTATGAATGCAAGTAATACGATCGAAACAAAATTAAATGAATGAATGCAAGTAAAAATACGACAAATTCGAACAAATTATGAATGCAAGTTAATCGATAAATTCGAAAAATTATGAATGCAAGTAATATGATAAATTCGACAAATTATGAATGCAAGTAATACGACAAATTCAACAAATTATGAATGCAAGTAATACGACAGATTCTGAGTGTAAGTAATACGACAAATTCGACAGATTATGATTGCAAGAAATTCGGCAAATTATGGGTGTAAGTAATACGACCATTATGAGTGCAAGTAATGACAAATTCAACAAATTATGAGTGCAAGTAATACGACAAATTCGACAAATTTTGAGTGCAAGTAATACGACAAACAGACAAATTATGAGTGCAAGTAATACAACAAATTTGACAAATTATGAATGCAAGTAATACGACAAATTCGACAAATGATGAGTGCAAGTAATACGACAAATTCGACAAATTAGGAGTGCAAGTAATACGACAAATTCGACAAATTATGAGCGCAAGTAATACGACCATTATGAGTGCAAGTAATAAGACAAATTCGACAAATTATGAGTGCAAGTAATACAAAAAATTCGACAAATTATGCGTGTAAGTAATACGACAATTTTAAAAAGAATTCAAAGGCCAAAATAGACTTCATGGAATAAAGCAATGTCCCAAATTTAGAACCATCCAATACATGGTCTATCTATCTAACTTCATCATCATTGTCAAGAAAACAGAAAAATACGTGTAACCAACCTCAGCGCATACGGAGAATAACCTAGTGACGGTACACTCAAGGTCCTTTAAATATACTCGGAGTATATTTAAAGGACCTTGGGTACACTTAAAATAGGACAATGCAGCTCTATACATATTTCAATATTAAACTGAACTTAGAGTTACTTTTATATAGTCAGCCAGCCATTTTCCTTACCGAGGCTAAAATTACAATTAAATTAATATCCTAAAAATAAGTATCATTTGCCAATACCAATACGTGGTCTTGGTTACAAGATAAGTCATCACCATAACTTGCATGATTGATCTAAATCAAAATATTATCTTACATTGAACGATATACAGCCATTCTTGAACGGGGAAACATTAACATCTCGAGGGTAAACTGAACACTCCAATAATCATTTTTAAATACGAGGAAGCAACGAAAACAGCATTCTCATTCGCCTCCGTGCGCCTGTCCCCAAAACCAACGGTAGAAGAAAGTTTCCACTGCTTTCAATACAGCCATTTTAAAAATACATTTCCTAATCACAGAGGAGAACAGCCGAGACGATATTACTTTCAATATTACTTGGGAAACTCTGCTTTCGAAAAGAAAGAAAGCGATCCACTTGATCTGCTTCATCTGGTTACCAGCATCAAGCTGGTATTATTATGCATAAAACGATAATGAACAAAGTTGACAAGATATTGAACAGCCCAATGGCTGGGAGGGACACAGTCAAGTTTTTTTTTTCTCTTTCGTCCTATCTATCTACGAAATGTGTAAGAAGACTGAAAGGTTCTTCGCGAGAATGCATCCGTGTTTAAAGGAGTAAGTTCTGAGTGCCAACGAGAATCTCTCTAATTCTGAGTGATTGACTACGGGTTATCTCATGAAATGACTACGAGCGTCATTTTAAAGATGGTGTCACTTCAATGTGCAGACTTTATATCATAACCCGGATATAAATAAAAATCTTCTGATAAAACATTTGAAAAGCGCAAGAGCTGATTTACATAGCTTAAATTTTAAACCAATATTTGCCTTTCGTGATGAGTTACTAACGAATAATGGAAATTTGGTGATTGCCTTCAAAGCTAACGCCATTATCTCAAAAAACGTTTATGCAAGCAAATTATCAGTGGTCAAATAGTGTCAAGAGAAATCTATTTGAGAGAGAGAGAGAGAGAGAGAGAGAGAGAGAGAGAGAGAGAGAGAGAGAGAGAGACTTAAAGTTCGTTACACATTCTTTTATAGACTCAGATAAAAAAAAGTAGGGCGAATTACTTAACCTGAAGCCAAATATAGGTTAATGCGTGTCACCAGTAATTAATTAATTTTCTGAAGCACGCATAAGGCATCGAGCCTCTCTTCAAATTTATTGGCAAATTGATTAGCCAGAGAGAGAGAGAGAGAGAGAGAGAGAGAGAGAGAGAGAGAGAGAGAGAGAGAGAGAATATTTGGTGAAACGGATACAGTACCCTGAGGGTAATGCAAGGCTTCTTTCTAATGCAACCTAATTAGATTTAAGTTTAAAAAAAAGCACCATTCTCGCACAAAAGCACGAACAAATGAGAAGGAACAAGAAAGAAGCTGCTGAGACAATTTGTGAGAAGAAAGAAAGAACTTGTAGGGCATATTTCAGGGAAAAGTGATGAATAGCCAGTGAATGCAAAAATTAAATAACGACACAGCGAATTAATATAAAAATAACAGATGCAAGTATAGAAAAACGCTGTCAGTCTGAAATGGAGTTTCTATCGATGGAGTAACTAGAATAACCAGCAGTCAAACTTCTTTTTTGAAGATAACTAAAAAAACATCTTAGCCAACCTCAACCGTTCCAGAACATTATCACCTATTCGGAGACATCTTCAAAACAATCCTTCTGTACTATAATAAGCATTTTTCTTAATCTCTCTCCTAAATTCTTTATATACCGTACATAGTCTCCAACGTTTTCTAGTTGTCTCTATACTAGAAAATAAATCAGCTGTATGTTTACCTTTCACCAGCGTTATTCATCGTTACGTTTTCTAGTAATTTTCAACCTTATTTCATCAGCCTCTACTTTCTTCAGAAAACTTTATCTCAAGTGAGACCACAAGATCTCCTTGTCTCATTTCCCAACATTTATCATTTCCTACTTGCGTTCTTTTAGCTGGCTTACAATATATCAACGGTAATTATGTTTCTTCCACTTGCAAAGTTACAACAGAGGAGTTGCAACAAATGTCAGTCTTGTTTACAGTAGATGTCTGCATTCGTTCCCACACTTGTGTTGACATCGTCAAAAACCCCAATTTTCATCAAGTATTGGTCAAATACATAGAACGACACAATACTGACTGCAGAGCTGATCCATGAAGTCACACGTTCATCTTTATTATCTCTTCAAATTTTGGTATTGCGTATTGAATCAAGTCCAATTTATGACATTTATAAAAACTTGATTTGTCTTATGACACATTTTAGTTTATAATGTCAACTTAGGTCTAGCTATTTTCCTTGACAAAATCCAAATAAAATATTTATTTCAAAATGGCCAATATTGTACTTAAGATGTAAAATCTGTCAATGGAAATGATTATATAAAGGTTTATTGAGTGCCACAAACAAACTAAGAAAATTAAAAAAGTATAGAAAACGATTAAATAATCTTGATTACTATCCTACACCAGCAACCAAAATCTTAGAAGAAACTCTGAAACCTTTGCATTCAGTTCGCTACGAAATTACCTCTGAACTTTTTTTTTTTTTTAAATACACCTTCAAAGTAAAACGACAAGGAAATACAATGTTCTGTATATTGCATGCTGCCTTGTTAACCTAAGACAATTTGAACTTCAATAGAAGGCGTTGGTCATACGTCAGGTAACCACATAAAAAAATCATTACTAATTACCAGTTTTGTGACACTACACGTTGGATTTTCACCTATCTCTCGCTTCCACTCGTATTGTTCACGAGTCATTGATTTTTGAGTCAGACACTGGTGGTGTCCTAGGTCATGGACGAGATCCTGAAGACCAGACTAATCTTTTCTATTAGATTACGGTGGTCATGATAAGGATTGCAGGTCAAGGCCAACTCCGAGTAAATCACTCCTTTTTACACGCGAATCCTTCCCGAGAGCTTTCAAACAAATCTTTATACTGTTCCGCATAACTCTACTTAAAAAAAAAAAATAGATGAAGACTGAAGACATATCATGAAAAGAAGGCAGTCGACATTATCGCAAATATCATTCTATGCTTATTGGAAGTCTGTAGAACCATACATCATGAAAATGAATAACATGAAAACGAAGCAGTTTCTCAAGACAATAACCGATGGTAATTTTATCTTAGGGGGCTGAATGTTTTTAAGGATATCTAAATCTCCGAGGATAACGCATCTTACATCGACATGATAAATAGATTCAAGGGTGGCTAGAAGAGCCATGGATAGAAGCTGAGGTAGGTGCTATCCAGGTTTAGGAATCGAAAGGATGGCATGGAAAGGATTCCATGAAAACAACTATATCAATGCAAGAATTCCTGTATACAGAAAACGAGCCTGATATTTTTCCAGTCCACAAGCCCCCCCCCCCAAAAAAAAAAAAAAAAATTAAAATAAATAAATACAAAAATATAAAAAATTCTCATAACTCCCTCTACGTTTCCACATTCCTATGATTGGCCTCATTCCAATGAAACAGCCGTATGTAACAAAATCTTTTTCCTTTGTAAAACTGCATGCAATACTCTCTCTTTTGCCCTGAGTAAAAAAAAAACCGACATTCAGCTTCAGCGAACATGATTTGCCAGCCAATGTTTTGCTGCTCTCGCCCGAACAATAGAATGAAAGTTAGTGAAAGAATTCTGATGAATGAAATCGTGGAATATGCAACGAAAAGAGAACAAAAACTGCGCAACAAATGTAGCCATAAATTACAAAGCATCAGGTAATAAGCAAGAAGAATAAAGGGTATTAAAATGACCAAATGAGACCGGAGGGAAAATGAAAAATATGTAATAGAAAATGAAAAATATACGAGTACGAAAATAAAAAAGGAGATTAAAATAAAAAGAGGGTATCTACACATTAACGAATCAATGAAGGAAAAAATATCGGTGAATCATAACTGACAAAGGTAATGTAAGAAATCCAAAATATCATTTTAAAAATATAATTAGTCTGTGCAAATAGAAGGCTTGGTGAACATCTTACTATATTAATGTATATAGTACAGCCATTTACCTCTTCAATAAACAAGCAAATATATCTACTTACCTTCATCCGAAGCAAATATGATAATTAAAAATAAACATACACACACAGACACACACACACACACACACACACATATATATATATATATGTGTGTGTGTGTGTGTGTGTGTATATATGTGTATGTATGTGTATATATGCATATATACAAACATATATATATATATATATATATATATATATATATATATATATGATCGAGAGAGAGATCTGAGCCATGGAGAAACCACTTATTCCTTAAGAATGACACAGCTACCTTCAAATCAGAACGTGGTTCCTTCAAAATCAACTTTTAAAGACGACAAAACAGTTGGCTACTAACTTCTGTACAAACAGCATAAAAATATAATATGGTAGACTCCATGGTTTTCATCACTTTGACACTAAAGGGGAGGAAATTGTCCCCCAAGACAACGACGACTTTAGCTAACAAATCACGTTGGTTATCTCTCTGTGAGGGTCTTCAGTTAACATGCGTGCACAAAATAAAACAGTTATACATATATCTAAGCACATTGCCCATACTACGCAACGTGGCGATACTGAGATCAATATGAGACTTCAGCCAATCTTTCGTTTCCTGGTTTTTATGTAATTCTTGTATTATAACCTAAGTATCCTGAGTATCGAAAAAAGAAATATAAAAAAAATTAAAACATGCTTTCATTAAAATGAACTAAAAAGTAAAAAAAAATCTCTCAAAACACACCCGGATTTTCTTACAATTAATCATGTGTTTTATTTCTTGATGCATTTTCTTCCGAGTTGGTTGCCCACGCTTTTATTTTTGTAGACATGATTTAATTGCAAGAAAATCCTGGTGTTCCTCAAAAGGTTTATTTTTCCCTTTTTAGTTCATTTTAATAAAAGGGTGTTTCACATTTTGTAAATATTTTTTTCATTTTATACTTTAATAGTTTTGACAGATATTGTGACCAACTCTCGATAGGTAACGAAACTGATATCCGTTTACGATTGAGGGTGAGGGAAGTAGGAGGGGGAGGGGGAGAGGGAGGGGGAAGGGAGGGAAGGGGGCGGGGGAGTAGGAAGGTGAGGGGATATGGGACGGAAAGGGGGAAGGAAGTGGGAAGGGGAGGGGAGGGAAGAGAAGAACATATCTAAATTAACAGTTGCTCATGTGCTTGGGGAGGGGAAGGGGAGGTGGAAGGGGAGGAGGACCACCCATTGGATTATAACGTCTTCTTGAAGACGTCTTCACGATGCCAGGATCCTTTGAAGCCGTCTATAGCTCTTGAAGCATTCCTGGAGAAACGCCCATTGGATTATATAGTTTTCTTGAAGTCTTAAAGACTCCAGGATCATGTGAAGCCGTCTTCAGCCTCAAAAGCCTCCGGCTATCGCTATCACTCGCTTTTGCTAGGGGAGAAAGGGGGGGGGGGGGAGGAGAAAGAGGATTGGGAGGGACACACACAGACACGCAGACAGAGACAGAGAGGCAGACGAGGAAATTAATATAATAGATGCTGCAAAACGAGACCTCAACACTTTCGCCTGAAAAATAATAAACACATAAATAAATGAATAATAAAACATGCATACAGTTCTTAGTTCTTAACTCTACTTCAGCGTCTTTTATGAACAAAGGCCCGAGCCTAGCAACAAGTAAAGCTAAATCTTAAGCAACAACAACAGTTTAATGTAACTCAATCCACCGTTGGAGTATTAAAGGGACAAGCTATTTGTATGGCGTTTAGTCTTTGTTTTTATCCATATGGAATGTTTACGTACAGCAGGTTTAAGAGACTTATGAGGTAGCTATTTGAAAGGAATGTAAACAAGTCAGCAAATAGAGAGAGAGAGATAGATAGATAAATAGAGAGAGAGAGAGAGAGAGAGAGAGAGAGAGAGAGAGAGAGAGAGAGAGAGTTTGTAATAAGGGAATGAATAAAGCACTGAACGTAGCCCAGGTACTCTGATATCAACATAAATGTACGTTCATAACGCATTTTGTTATGTAATGAAGCACAAATGTGATATGTACAGACACACGCACACACCATATTAAATAAATATATATTATATATAGGTATATGTATTATATATTATATATATATATATATATATATATATATGTATTATATTATATATACATACACACACACACACACACACACACACACACATATATATATATATATATGTCTATATATATATATATATATATATATATATATATCTATACATTCGTTATGGGTAAATTTATAACATGACGACATTTACGGTTCCTACCTACTGAATCTTCGTCAGTTAAAGAGGAAAGTAATGAGCATTGCGACATGGTAGGAAAGACTCCGCCGAGCTATCACCCGAAAGAGGACGAAGCACAGACTATCATCCTTAAACCTTGTCTCCTCCACAGCAGTCATTAAAAACACAGATGAAACTAAAGATCTCCGGAGAAAACTCCGATACAGCAGAGAGTTTACTATCTACTGTACGATCTTTCAGTGAATGGCAAGAACGAACTTTGCTTGTTGCACATCATCAAAGCAAAAAAAAAAAAAAAAAAAAAAAAAGAAATAAGAACAAAATGTTCCTGGTTTCTTTTTGTCATTTCAAATGGACCGGTCGGCTCTGCGGTCCCGGAAGAAATGTACCTCAAAAGGGGGTAGGGGGGTGGGGTGACGATTGGGGTGGGGGCATGGGTGGGGGTTCTCAAGGGTCCTTCTGACTCAGGATGTGGATGGAGGAAGTTGCCACTTAGCCTATACGAAATGACTATTATTTCTTCCCCTGATGGCCATTAAAAGTTGGACGGTTACTGTATAGTATATTTTTTAAAGGGAATCATACTATGCACGTGGAAATTTAAAATTTCCATCTGTAGAAACTAGCAACTCAAAATAACTCAAGTAATGGGCGTTGTGGCAAGTTTACAAAAGATGAGAGAGGAGAGAGAGAGAGAGAGAGAGAGAGAGAGAGAGAGAGAGAGAGAGAGAATGTTGTTTGTAATTTCATGCATCCTTTAGGATAGCATAATTATTCACATTGCAAAATTATATAGAAGTAAAATATTAAACGAGATCAGATTATCCTTCATGTACAGGCGGTGAATTTTTAGTTTCTTGTCAAAGAAAGCATTGCCAATTGTATACATATTTCAGTCTAAACGAGACGTTTCTAGCCGAAACAAATATTACCATTATTATTTCATTTATACTCGTATCCTATTCCGCGCATATAGTGCAATGGGAATCCACATGATTTAATGTGACTGTGCAACAAACTCTACGGATAATTATATCCCCGTTTAACTATCACGAACTCTAATAGGAGGAGGCGCAATACGTTGGATGCTGAATAACTGAATGGAGATAACTATATATAAAGCAGGTTGCAATTCAGTACAAAATAAAAAAGACGAGAGACTGATTAATAGTTATATGAATATAATTTAGGGTTGAGGAGAACACACGTACATCTTTCAGCTTGTTGAAATATTAATATTACGCATTTGCCAAATATTCTCGAATGCTTCCGTTATTTGAATCGAGACTTGCAGAAGCAGATGAGTAATATTAATGGATCCGTCTTATACGTATAGGAAATGTTGGGCACACTCTTCAAACCCTTGTTTTCATCGCGTTAGAGTTCATCCGATACACGTATAATGAATGAAAGAAAATAAAATGCAAAATACATAAAGTTTTGCAAAGAATATTCATGTCTTATGTTTCCATTTGCCCTTGTGGTACCTTGTACATTAACATCGTATTTCTGTAGTTTTACACACATACACACGTACACACAAGCACGTCATATGTTTCAAATTGTGTGCCGACATTGATAAACAACACACACACACACACGTGTACACACACGTACACACACACACACACACAAATACTATATATATATATATATATATATATATATATATATATACTATATATATATATATATATATATATATATATATATATATATATATATATATATATATATATATATAATTCTCAGTAAAACTAAGTGTACCTGTTATTCAACAGGGTACTACGAATTTCAGATAGCCTGATGTAAGAAATAAAAATAGCCTTCTGCAATGTCTGACTAAATTGTACATGTTTGTGCTCCAAGAGTTAAGAAAAAAAAAACATTTCTACCTAACAGTTGTCTGTCAGCAACACACTACAGAAAGGTTCTAAATTGGATGGCATTTACCTTGTTGTATATATCTGGGTTTTGACAAAATCGGAATTGCTGGCTATTGTGAATATCTGACTCTATAACACGCCTGTATACGAACATACAAACATGTACAAACAACTTAGGTTTTAATTATATGAGAAACATGATCTAATAGCACTAATTGCAGATAAATCTTAACACTTAAGCAACCTACACAATAACAATAAAATTACAATTTAATCGCAGTTTAATCTCCGCTGAAATAGAGAAGTGAAATGAATCAATGAACAGATTAATAACTTTCTCCTACAAATTAATATCACCCGACTATCACCTAAGGTATAAAATACATAATCAGTGGGTTGAAACATTACCTGCAATATTTTACATACTTTCCAACTCCAGTCAAAATTATGAATGAAAATTATTACAGCACGACTCATTACTATTTTCCCACGGGCATTAACGTATCAAGCATTAAAGGCACTATTTTTGTGGCATACATAATTTTTCCCCTAAAGTACTTCTGCCTTATTATTATTATTATTATTATTATTATTATTATTATTATTATTATTTTTTTTTTTTTTTTTTTATTTTTTTTTTTTTTTTTTTTTTTTTTTTTTGCTCTATCACAGTCCTCCAATTCGACTGGGTGGTATTTATAGTGTGGGGTTCCGGGTTGCATCCTGCCCCCTTAGGAGTCCATCACTCTTCTTACTATGTGTGCCGTTTCTAGGAATCACACTCTTCTGCATGAGTCCTGGAGCTACTTCAGCCTCTAGTTTTTTCTAGATTCCTTTTCAGGGATCTTGGGATCGTGCCATAGTGCTCCTATGATTATGGGTACGATTTCCACTGGCATATCCCATATCCTTCTTATTTCTATTTCAGATCTTGATACTTATCCATTTTTTTTTCCCTCTCTTTCTCTTCAACTCTGGTGTCCCATGGTATTGCGACATCAATGAGTGATACTTTCTTCTTGACTTTGTCAATCAACGTCACGTCTGGTCTGTTTGCACGTATCACCCTATCCGTTCTGATACCGAAATAGTCCCAGAGGCTCTTTGCCTGATCGTTTTCTATCACTCCCTCAGGTTGGTGCTCGTACCACTTATTACTGCAAGGTAGCTGATGTTTCTTGCACAGGCTCCAGTGGAGGGCTTTTGCCACTGAATCATGCCTCTTTTTGTACTGGTTCTGTGCAAGTGCCGGGCATTCACTTGCTATGTGGTTTATGGTTTCATTTTCGTATTGCACTTCCTACATATGGGAGAGATGTTATTTCCGTCTATCGTACTTTGAACATATCTGGTTTCTTAGGGCCTGATCTTGTGCCGCTGTTATCATTCCTTCAGTTTCCTTCTTTAGCTCTCCCCTCTGTAGCCATTGCCAATTGTCATCGCTGGCTAGTTCTTTAGTCTGTCTCATGTATTGTCCGTGCATTGGTTTGTTGTGCCAGTCCTCAGTTCTTTCTGTCTTCTCCTGTCTCTGTATATTTCTGGGTCTTCGTCTACTTTTATTAGTCCTTCTTCCCATGCACTCTTTAGCCACTGGTCTTCACTGGTTTTTAGATATTGCCCCAGTGCTCTGTTTTCGATGTTAACGCAGTCCTCTATACTTAGTAGTCCTCTCCCTCCTTCCTTTCGTGTTATGTATAGTCTGTCGTATTTGCTCTTGGGTGTAGTGCTTTGTGTATTGTCATATGTTTCCTGGCTTTTCTGATCTATGCTGCGGAGTTCTGCCTTCGTCCATTCGACTATTCCTGCCGCTGTATCTGATTACTGGCACGTGCCCATGTCTTGAGGTTTATGGCTTTTATCATATTTCCTTTTCGGGCTGTTGCAAGTGTTTTGACTTGAGTATCGCCTTGAGTCTCTGCATATATTCTTTTCCTGATCGTGTCCTTCATCTCTTGGTGTTTTATATCTCCTCCTTCCATTATTCCCAGGTATTTGTATCCTGTCTCATCTATGTGTTTGATGTTGCTCCCATCTGGTAGCTTTATCCCTTCAGTTCTCGTTACTTTGCCTTTTTGTATGTTGACTAAGGCGCATTTTTCTATTCCAAACTCCATCCTGATGTCCCCAGATACAATTCTTACAGTCTGGATTAGGGTATCTATTTCCTTGATGCTCTTACCATACAGCTTGATGTCGTCCATGAACATCAGATGGTTGATTCTGTTGCCTCTTTTCTTGAGTTGGTACCCGCCCGGCATCCATCTTCTGTAGTACTTTTGTCATGGGAATCATGGCTACTACGAAGAGTAGTGGGGACAGTGAGTCGCCCTGGAAGATCCCTCTCCTGATATTAACCTCTGCTAGTCTTATTCCAGAGCTTGTAAGTATTGTATTCCAGTTGCGCATTGTATTTTTGAGGAAGCTGATGGTATTTTCCTCTGCCCCATATATTTTCAGGCATTCTATTAGCCATGTGTGTGGTATCATGTCGAAGGCTTTCTTATAGTCTAATACCATGCCATGCTTAGGTTGGTTTTCCTTCTCCTACTGTTCTTCATTACCATTTTGTCTATTAGGAGCTGGTCTTTTGTGCCCCTACACTTCCTTCTGCAGCCTTTCTGTTGGTGGGGGATGGTGTTTGTCTCCTCTAGGTATTTTGTATAGCCTTTCACTGATGATACCTGTTAGTAACTTCCACATTATTGGTAGGCAGGTGATAGGCCTGTAGTTACTGGCTATATTTCCCTTACTCTTGTCTTTTTGTACTAAGGATGTTTTTCCTGTGGTCATCCATTTGGGTGCTTGGTGATTTGAGATACAATGCTGGAGTTGTTCTGCTATTCGTGGGTGTAGGGCCTTGAAAGTTTTTTGAGCCAGTATCCATGTACTTCATCGGGACCTGGGGCTTTCCAGTTGGCATTTTCTTAGTTGGTGTCGACTGTGTCTGTCGTGATGTCTGTGAATCTTTGTTTTATTCTCCCTGTTTCTTCTTCCTTGACTTCCTGGAGCCATGTTGCATGTTTGTTGTGTGATAACCGGATTGCTCCATATGTTTTCCCAGAGTCTCTTACGTTGGTTCGGCTTCAGGAATTTCTGGGTGGTTTTGTCTTCCCCTCTTAGTTGGCTGTTATAGTCTTTTCTGGTTGGTTCCGAATAGTTTGTTCTGTTGGTATTCCCTTTTATTCCTGTTCATGTACCGTTGGATCTTATGTGCTTTGGCCTTAAAGCCTCTGTTTTTTACATCTTCTATGGTGCTGTTTAGTCCCTACTCTTGTAATTTGTATTTCTCGTTGAGTTTCCTCCCTTGTTTTCTGCTTCTTAGCCTTTTTTCTGCCATCTCTTTCAGTTTACTCAAGTCAGATCTCATCACCATGATTTGCTTTTCCAGGCGCCTTTTCCAAAGAGGTTGCTGTTTGGTTTCTGTTGGGTTGGTGTGCTGGTGGTGTTGGTGTTCGAATCCCCATCAGTTCTGCTACTAATCTTGCTCCTGCATATGTCAAGTTATTGTTTCTGTGATACTGGTGGTCTGTATTATGTCCATTATTTCATTGACCTCACTTGTTTTCTCCCTTAATTTCTTGGTGTTGTAGGCTTTCATGGAGGGGATCTTTGTTCTCTCTGTATCTGGCACCATCCATTGTCTGATCTTTTCTACCCATTCCGTCCTCTCTGTTACTTCGTCGGTGTTTCTTCGTGTGTCGTTGTTTGATACCTCATCCTCCCTGTCGTCTTCTGTGGCATCGTCTCTCAGTTCGTCTTCGTGTAATTCGTTGTCGTGTGACATTTCCCTTTCCAGTTCTTCTCTTTCTGTTGGGGAGAGCCAGTTCTTTTTCTTTATGTTCCTTACTTGGTCTGCCAGCCTCTGCTCTGATTGGGGGGTGGTTCCTCTCATTCCAGATGTTGACCAATCTTCTTCTATATCCTCTCTCCGTCGGGTTGCTTCTGATGTAGCATCTCCATTTATTTCCTTATTTTCTTCTCTTGTCCATTTCTTCCTTTTTTGCCTCTGTAGCTCCAATCTCAGGCTGTTGATTATTGTCGTTGTGGTGATCAGTTGCTGGATGACGACCTCCAAGTACCTGACCGTCTTCCCTTCAATTGGGTTGAATACCTGGTTGCCGGACGAAGCTCCTCTGTTGCCAGAGGTTCCATTTACGTCGTTGTCGTTTATTCCTTCATTTCTTTCCATCATTGCTGAGTTTTGCTAATTTAACCCATAGCTGGACCCTACCCCATCAGGGATAGGTACTCATTTACAGCTGAGTAGAACTGAGGAAATTATGGTAAAGATCCTTTCCCAAGGAATCAACGCGAGGAGAGCGGTCACCCATCCAACTACTGACCAGCCCCAATGTTGCTTAACTTGACTTAAGTCTATTGACGACCTAACCCACTCCTCCCCACGGCGCCACATATTATTATATTTATTATATATTATTATTATTATTTAAAAGAAAAAAATGTATTATGTAGTAGATGCAAACTTCTTAAGCAATTTAGAATCTGAATGGGCCGATAATGCTTAAACTTTTACCAATAAAAAATAAAAAAGCTACAAAAGTTAGCAAGAAAAGCTCTCTCTCTCTCTCTCTCTCTCTCTCTCTCTCTCTCTCTCTCTCTCTCTCTCTCTCTGCATAGAATGATGAAGCTATTTTGACAAACGACTGTGGATTAAATTCTTCAATAAATCTGGGGTTATATTTTGCGGCGGTCATTAAATCACACAAACCATATTTATTCAGTCGCGTAGATTATACCAATTTCTACATAATACTCATTCAAAATGGAAAAAGAAGTCCAACCAACCATAAATAAATAATAACAGGGGATTTATATAAATCATGCAAATAACTCCTGCACAAGAGGACTTGGATTTTTCGAATAGGTCATCGTATTCATAAAGGATGATTACTCTTTTCTGTTATGCTTATACGCATAGTTTGGTGGAGCAATGCAATACCGTACCTTCGTATTTTTATAAATAGGTGTGTATAATATAAAATAAAATTACCAACGACGAAAAGTACAATATAAAAACGAGATTTTTAAAAATCTATTAAAAAACTCTGTTTGCTTTTGGAACTTTGACTTTCATTAAAAAAAAATAAGAGAGAGAGAGAGAGAGAGAGAGAGAGAGAGAGAGAGAGAGAGAGAGAGAGAGAGAGAGAGACATATTCTACATCTTTCAACCAAAGTGCAAAAATGAAATGTTCGACAAAGAGAGTAATTCTCTAAGGTACACCCTAATGAGAACAAAGAACGAACTCAGTCCTCTGGACGAAATCACACCAGTGGCCATTTTTCTGCTTTTCATCTGAGCTTTGATACTGACTCGTTAAGGGCGGCGAGAGGCACCGGACGCCGAGGAAAAGATTCCAGACCGACTCGTGTTACCAACAAACCCGCTGAAGTAAAACAAAGCGAAGCGAACTCCTGATTGGACCCACTGGAAACTGTCTGGAATGCCAGTTGCTTCAACTGCATGAGGCACTTTGAGTGAATGCAGTTGCCGGTAAGATTAAAGGGATTTGGGATGCTGCTGTGGAGGCATTCCGAAGGTTTTTCTCTGCAGACAAAGGATGTCAGGCGTCTTAGGGATTCCAAAGAAAGTTTCCTCCAATTGATTCTCTTCAGAGGTATTGAGGGGAAAAGGGCGATTTTTGTCCATTAGTTCAAGAGGAAAATACTCGCAGTACTCACGTATACATCACCAGGGATTGGGGTTGGGTCGGCGGAAATTCTTACTGTTTCCTGAAAGATCTCTTTTTCTTCTATTGACTTAACACGTCAAGCAGATTTCGGACGCTTAATCGAGTATGTGACGTTACAGAGAATGTAGGGAAAGGAATGGGATTAGAAAAATGTGTATTATTGCATAAAAAGGGAGGCTTCTTGGTTCTGTCGAATGCTCCTGCCATTCCCTTACAAAGGACGAGCAACCTGTGGCTCTCTTACAGTAACATTTTTTTTTCCAGACTGAGAAGGTCCATACCTGGTCTTCATAATGCCATCTACAACGCTGCGACTTTTATTCCGTAATAGAGAACTACTGAGATGGGTTTGTCTATCCGTCCTCACTTTTTCTGTCCGCCCTCATATCTTAAAACTAACTGAGGCTAGAGGGCTGCAAATTGGTATGTTGATCAACCACCCCCAAATCATCAATCATATTCAATTGCAGTCCTCCAGCCCCAGTAGTTTTTTTTCAAGTTTAGAGTTAGCCATGACCGTGCGACTGGCACCGCGATAGGTGCCAACAACACAGACAACCACCGAGCTGTGGCTGAAAATTTCATGGACCACGGCTAAGACTTTCAAATAGCATTATACGCTATAAAGAAAACTCGATTGCGCCCAAGAAACTTCGACGCATTTTCTAATTGTTTTATATAGATTTAGCCTAAATTTATTCTATTATTGCAACTTAGGCCTCAAGACTTCAGGAGAGAATATTTTCATGACAAAGTCATGAATATCCGCTTAATTTTCCTGTTTTCAAAAGGATGAACAACGTTTCAAGGATAATTCTAAACAATTTAAGTATATTTCAGTAATCTGAAAATGCAAATTTTTCTTGTGAAATTTTATGATAAGAGTATTTGACGAATTATATTAAAGATGGTGCGAATAAGGAAAATAACTTCAAAAATAACTTTTTGATCAATAGGTCAGTAATGATTTGTTAAAATATAAGTAAAGCCAGAATTAATGATATTGATAAAAACAAAAAATGAACAATATGTTATAATAATAGCCAAAATATCAATAACATTCTAATCAACGAACGCATCTGACGAGATATATTTACTGTAAGTAGCAAAAGAAAAAGAAGATAATCTTTATTTTCCTAGCCCAACTTTCTAGAAAAAATGATAAAAGTAATTTCTTTCTTTAGGCTAAGGTGTTAATTCCCTGAAGCGACTCAGTTTCTAAAGAAAAGTAAAAAACAAACGAGAGGATTTGTTCGTTTCCGTTTCTTTACGATTAACAAAACAATTTTTACTTTTATGGTAAACCACGTTTTTTAAAACAGTTCTTTACCGAAGGAAATAGATGCAGAATGACACAGCAGAGAGAGAGAGAGAGAGAGAGAGAGAGAGAGAGAGAGAGAGAGAGAGAGAGAGAGAGAACAATATTCGACTTAGAAGCTGCACCCTGAACGGATGAGTTGATTCCATAACGTAAACTGTGTGTGTGTGTGTGTGTGTGTGTGTGTGAGAGAGAGAGAGAGAGAGAGAGAGAGAGAGAGAGAGAGAGAGAGAGAGAGAGAGAAGCAAGGATTTTTCCCTTCTGGTAGAGATATTCTGAACAGAATTTCCATAAACAAGAGATATTCATATAGCTTTACTATTTTTGATAGTACTAGTTTTCAAGAAATAGCAGAGAGAGAGAGAGAAATAGCAAAATAGCAGAGAGAGAGAGAGAGAGAGAGAGAGAGAGAGAGAGAGAGAGAGAGAGAGAGAGAGAGAGAGAGAGAGAGATGGTATTTTTTAAAAGAAAATTTGCATAACCTTCAACAAACTGAATGACTAAAAATCTCTATGAGATCTCAAAATTCTCATAGTTATGCTGAGAGAGGAGAGAGAGAGAGAGAGAGAGAGAGAGAGAGAGAGAGAGAGAGAATCATATCCTAAAGGCATCTCTGAAGAGAAAATTCATCGATGCCTTTTTTTCAGAGAGAGAGAGAGAGAGAGAGAGAGAGAGAGAGAGAGAATTTAGAACAGAATGCGGTGACAGCTTTAGGAACCAGCTTCAAGCAAAAAAAGATAAAAGAGAAGCCATTCCAGTCGTGTCCATAACTTCCAGCGAATTCACTGTTACTGCGTGTTTTTCGTTCACAAATTTTACAGAAAGGGAACAACACTCCTTTTTTTTTTATTGACACATACCACTTTTTCATGTAAAAATAAAGACAATGATTATTCTGGTATGAGTGACGGTAACTAAATATCTTTGGGAGGGGGGGGGGGGGGGGGAGGTTGTTCGCTTACGTAGCAAAAAGGGTATTGAATAACGATGTTTGTTTTTAACCTTTCTTGTTTAATGCCAGTCCTTCGTCGCACTGAGAGAGAGAGAGAGAGAGAGAGAGAGAGAGATACATTAAATTTTTGTTACGCAGAAGTATAATATTACGTCATATCTGAGAGAGAGAGAGAGAGAGAGAGGACGAGAGAGAGAGAGAGAGAGAGAGAGAGTTTTTTGGTTTGAACAAGGAAAAGCACCTGTTTCTAATTTCCCAAGATAAGATTTATTTATCCACTGTTACTTTTTATCTTTCCTTACGTTACTATTTTTTATTTTACATTCTTTGCATATTTATATGTATTTTTTCTGAGATGTTTGTCCTTCCCTTAATTAAAAGCGACAGGGAAATTTATGAGCTTTAATATCTTGAAATCATTAATTTGTTTTATACACTCTGAATATATTCTATTGACTGAATGCTACTTGCCGAACGTATGTCTATTTCGACAAAATCCAATGATGTTTCATTACCTGAAATATAATGTAAACATCACTGCATAATTAAAGATATTTCCTTACACCTCATCACAAAGATTAGAAATATATGGAGTAAAACCCCCAAGAAAAAACATATTTTTTCATTCCCCTTTCGTTTGTCGATGCGAATCAATTGAAATGTCTCCCCAGGTAACCTTCCCCTTGGTGAGCCTATCATGAAAGAGCCTTGAAAGCTTGAAAGCCACTGGTCTCCTTTTGTGGCCTTTTGAAAGCGCCAGACAAAAGAAGTCTAGCACAATGCCATCAATTCTGGAGGAGAATTTGAAAAAGAGGTTTTCGAAAATGCTGCGCAAAATGGCATGAGATAAAAGCGTGGAAATAGGCATGCTGGAAGATGGTGCATAAACGCTGTTTTTTCTCTCTCTCGCTTCAAGATAAGCTGGAAGGGCTTCAAGAGGGAAACAGTGAGCTTCATGAAAGTATTCATGGATGAAAATAATAATTATTTTGATTTTAAGTACGTTTGTAAGTAATGTGTATCTGCCTGTCAAGTAACCTCTTTTATTACTGAAAAGCAAATTAACGACACAAGATTTAACGATGATGCAAATGAAGGGAAGAATAAAGCAATACATATGTTTAATGTAAACCATACATTGCAATTCAATTCAGAGTGAAGCGGTTTGTTGTCGGGATTCGAACCAAATCTTAGATTGGCTTTGCAGAGGCATTTCTAAAATATCATACACAAAAATCTACGCTAAGCTATCTATAAACTACTTATTAATTCTCCCACAAATTTACTATCTTATCTCTCTTGAAATGTAATCCTACTGTTGCTAGTCATGAGGACCAGCTTTGAGAAGATTTTCGTAAAATTCCACCCAAAACATTTATCGCAATCATGCTGGCAAACATAAATGAACGAACAAACAAATCGAATACAAAGGGCTGCCTTTTCAGTGTTCCCTCGCTTTTGATTTCACTCTTATAAACATAATGCTTATTCCAACGACAAAATCACATTCTTCGCTCCTGAAAATTTTTTTTCTGAAGTACTCTCTCCTTTTAACTTGAAGGGAAAGTGGACAGGAACCATTCTATTTTATATCGATCCAGAATCCCAACTAGACCTAAAAAGGAACAATAATTTGACTTTGAGTGTCCTTGGTGAATAGTCAATACTTGAGCAATATAGTCGAACTGAAGGAGAGACATATCATTTTCCACTTAAAACTATTGCAAAATAGTTGTGATTATCGTAATTTAAAGCAGTTCCAAAATAGCATTGTTTTCTTTTAGTCATCCAGAGGATTTTTCTTCCCTCAGAGAACAAAATGAGGACAAATTTACTTATACATTCATAGTTACATACATACATACATACATACATACATACATACATCAAGATTTTCTTTTTACTTTATATTTTCCGGTATATGGCACCAACCAGGAAAACACGTCACAAAACGCCCTCTTTCTCTCACTCACACCCCCCATAAACATTTAAGAAATCTTATTCGGAATAAATGGTCACACGATATATGTGGCATGCTACTGCAGGTCCAAATGTTCAAGGACAATCACGAATTGTCAGGTCACAGGAAATTTATACCAATATTCTTCACCACATAAAAAAACGCTAAAGTTTACCAAACACATGAGCTTGCAAAATATAGCTAGAGAAATAGGTGGCCTGATTCGTGTAACATTTGTAGCGTTCTACAGATTCATTATAGCAATGCAAAGTTATTTTAGGAAGGATACATAATACGGGCGAAATACAACTTCTCATTATACTGACTGAATTGATTATTTGTAATGAAATATTTAACGTCATCACAAACCGTTTAATAGAAGATATGAACCAAAATTCACCAACAACTAACTTGAAAATCCTTCGTTAAATTAACTAATTACTTGACTGGAACCCTTTTAGCAAACCACATTAATTTTACAGAATTATTTAAGAAATTCCATAATAACATCAACAAGTTCCATATGTTTCCTCAAAGGTAAATAATATTCAATTGAGTATGAAAGTAACAAGGAACAGCTCCTATACGAAAAATAGACTAGATAATAGATTTCCTCTTGAATAATTGTTCGAAACATGCACGGTCAGACGTTGCACTATGAGCATTCCAATATTAAATGGAAAATAAAATGAATATGAAAAGCACCAATGTTTTGTTTACTATGTGAAAAATGTCTGAAATTCTTCCAACCTGCAGCTTAATTGAGATTCCAAAAATCCACCACACCTGTTATTTTGTTCCTTTGATCTGATTACCATAAGCCTCCTGAGCACATCGATGGTGTTTTTCGAAAGAATCAGGAGAGAGAGAGAGAGAGAGAGAGAGAGAGAGAGAGATTAAAAATTGCATACGGTCGCACTTATATTACAATTGCGCCATTACGTATATTTATTCGATAAAATAAGTTTAGTATAATATTACCAAACCCCTGTTCCTGGTCAGTGACTGCCAAACTTGTCTGTCACTGGTCAGTTGTTTACCCAGCATGCATTAGTTTAAAAGCTTATAACTTTACAGTCCCAAATGCTTATTACATATAAACAGAGCACTCGTCACCAGCACATCGAACCTTCATACATACATGCACTGCCATTCTCTCCTAATTTATATAAGCTTTCAAAGTCTCCCTGTCCTTCTTCCTAAATAACACTTCAGAATTCGACTTTTAGTTTTTTGTAAAATAAAACTATTGAGATAGCTTTGTCTGTCCGTCCGTACTGTTTCTGTCCGCCTCAGAACTTAAAAATTATTGAAGCCATCTAGCCAAAGGTAGTTTTTATTTGATTTAAGATTAAAGTTAGCCATTATCTTGAGTCTGGCAACGCTGTACAAGCCACCACCGGGCCGTGGCTGAAGGTTTTATGGGCCGAGGCTCATACAGTATTATAGTATTATACGCTGTAAAGAAAACTTCGGAGCATTTATTATTTGTTTTCAATCGACTAGCCGTCTGAATACACTCTAGTTCACTCTTTGTCCATTCTTCTTATACTACACCTAGTTTACCGCACTAACTCGAAAGTTTTTCCTTTTATTATATTTAATTTCATCACTTAGTGACACTTCCACTGTAGCTTTCATGAACAATTCATGTCCCTTCAATTAACTTTTGTTCTACTTATTTTGACTCACCTTATCTGGCATCTTACCGCCATTTGTTACATCGACTCAAAAATGCTTACACAAATCGGCTGGTCTCATTCTCCCACCAAAAACTACATTAAAACTCATTGCTCTGTCTTGTTTACCGTGCGAATAACTTAAATCCTAGGGGAATTATAGCTGATGATCAAAAGCACTGTCTATCTTTTTTTCAAAACCGTTACAGTTGTAAACTTGTCTGGAACAGAAGCACTTATCATTCATAATTCACCTTATGTAAATTATTTCCGTGATAGTGTAATCTGATATTCAACGATAATTTTGGCCAGGTATTTGTGAACATAAAGCAATCACACGTGATTAAGGAAATAAGATATATATATATATATATATATATATATATATATATATAGATATATATATATACTATATTATATATATATACACACACATATATTTATTATGAGAATAATTATCACATCACCGTGATTCATATACATTTTTTCGAGCTACAAATGTCCTTTAATATCTAATTCGCTCTACCTCGGAATTGATATATTTTCATATAAGTAAACCGAAGGGGAATTTTTTAGCTGATAATAATTTCGTCCCCTCATGGGATCGAACCATGGTATATATTATATATATATATATATATATATATATATATATATATATATATATATATGTATATATATATATATATTATATATATATATATATATATATTATATCTAGATATACATATATACATATAGACACAAATAAATGGATTTAATAAACACTAAAGTATTGTAAAAAGAAGAAAGCCAGGCAAGAAACAAGAGAAACACAAGGGGCCAAGCAAGAGAGAATTCCTGGAATACCTAAAAGACAAAAACAACACCCTGAAAATATAAAAGTGGAGAATGACACAACACGGAACAAGGAAGCCTGACGAGAATGGAAAAAAAAAGAATAAACACAAAGTCATAAGAAGCCGGCAAAGAGAGAGAGAGAGAGAGAGAGAGAGAGAGAGAGAGAGAGATTCAAAGGAGCAGGTGACAGCAAGTCTTCCTCGGCTATATTCCCATTAGAATCCTTCCCCACCCACCGGTCCCCTTCTACATTCTCTCACTCCTCCGTCATCACCCACTCTCGAGTCGTCGCTTTGCTTCCCTTCCTCCATCCTAGATTAAGCCCATACAGCCGTCCGGCCTCTGAAAAGATGTAGGGATGGAGGGAGACTGGCTAACTCGACTGCGCTCAAACGCCAATTATTGCGTTCCTGGTTGCGATTAATTCAGTCACAGTGAGGAGAGTTGAGACACCAAACGCCATGGGAAAACACGATTAAAAATGAAACAATAAAGCTCAACTTAAAAAAAATGAAGGTAAAAGGCACTCATGTTGAAATGAGAGAGAGAGAGAGAGAGAGAGAGAGAGAGAGAGAAGAGAGAGAGAGATTCTTCAATTTTTCTGAACGTCCGCACTGCCTTTCGGCATAAGTTACCAATGCGTGCATAAGGCTATCAAATACCAGTGCGTTAGGGACTTTCTCTGAAATGGTGAAACTCATTAAAGAGGAAATGTGATGGCTTATGTACATACAGTAAAACAAGTATTCACTAACGTAATAGCCATCATTATTGGAGGTATTAACCACTTTATTCACATCTTTAAATACAACGTCAGTTATAAAATGGCTAAGCAATCTTCGAGCTAACAACCTTACGTATAAGTAGAGAGAATTATTGTTAAGGAAAAGCACGGGGCTAATTTACTTTGCTCATCAGAATTGCTCCTTTGTTCTAGATATACTTAATATTCTTACATTTCCTTGCAAAAATTAAATTAATGACTTAAAGAGATTTAACTTGATCTGCAGAACATCTGCCACGACCCTCGTTCATAAGCGAGATATCTGATTGGTTCATGATGCAATATTCGTCTCACTTTATATTTATTCATACTGTGAGTGCAAACAGACCTGTCCTTCTATACTATATAGTAATACCGAACCTTGCAACGATTTTAAGGGTTTAGCTCTTTAAAGAGAACGCTGAAAGTGTTTAAAAATGTACTATTTCACAAAAGGTAGAAGTCAAGCACAACATCGCGCTCGAATGAGGTCTATTCATTATCTCCTTATTTGAACGCAAATGTAATAAATTTACTCTCTCTCTCTCTCTCTCTCTCTCTCTCTCTCTCTCTCTCTCTCTCTCTCCCCGCTTATTATTCACTCGGCATGGTAATTTTGGTAATTTGAACAAAGGCCGTTCTGCATCCACAAGATCGCATTAATTTAGTAAGTTCTATGGATATTGCCTTGGGCTGCCTAAATCACAGATATCAGTAGTCGTTGCCTTAGTCAGCATATATTACGGACATCAGAGGTGCTCTACCAAGAAAGGTTTACCTCCTCTTCTCGTACCGTGAATATGAATCAGGCAAGATAGCTGCATTATAACAAAGCTAAATAGTATAGACACTGAAAATACCGGTAAAACTTTTTCCAGTATTCTCAGTGTCTATACTATTTAGCTTTGTTATAATGCAGCTACCAACGGCCACTGATATCTGTGAACTAGGCAGCACAAGGCAATATCCATAGAACTTACAAAATTAACTGTATCAAGTGCGTATAAACTTCCTATATAATCTTTATCATAAACTACAGTTCATTCACTTGCAAAATAGTATATATATATATATAGATATATATATATATATATATATATATAATATATTATATTCATACATAAAAATATATATATATACATACACACACACACACACACCTATATATATATATATATATATATATTATATTATATACACAAGCACACACGCAATGTACTTACATTGCAGTGGGAATGTAGTTAATATGCATAAATATTTCCATTACAAGAGTATGAGTAATTAATTCTCTGGCAATTAAAATAGAAAACCAGTACATTATAAAGGTATTTCAATCATTATTCGAATTGAGTTTTAAAAGGGCACAAATAATACCGCTGTAGGCTGCACTGCCCAAACGGACTTAATCGATATTAATGGATAATACAACTAAGGTTAACATCCACCGAGGAATTAAAATGTAAGCTTCCAGCATACACACACACACACACACACACACACACACACACACACACACATATATATATATAATATACATACACACACACATATATATATATTATATATATATATATATATATATTTATATATATCTATCTACTTTGTATATATTCTTATATGCATTATATATAGTAAATCGATATTAATAGAAATACAACTAGGTTAAATTTCCCACCAAGGAAAATTTAAATGTAAGCTTCCTGTGCATATATATATATATTATATATAATATTTATATTATATATTATATATTATATATATATATATTATAAATTATATATATATTTATTATAATATTCCTTATCCATTTGTATATATTTTTCATATGCATATATAAAATAGTAAAATATTACATATATATTATATATAAAGTTAAAATCGACAAATATGCATTTTGAAATATACAGCTTTGCTCATATACGGGACTTTAGATTTTAATTATCGTTTCGCCGCAGAGTATAATGCTGTAATATATATTAGATATATATATATATATAATCTATGATATATAGATAAGATTATTATATATATATATATATATATTATATAATATATATATATATTAGGATATATATATATACTATATATATATAGATAGTAGATATAGATCATATATATATAAAGGTTTTTTGCCACGAAGGCTGAAAAAAGAAAAAAGCGAGAATAGCCTGAGTACTTTCGGTCCTTGTTTTCTGGGACCTTTTCTTTACAGTAAAGGGTCCGAACAGAACCGAAAGTACTCGGCTATCTCGCTTTTTCATTTTTCCTTCGTGGCAAAAAACCTTTATTTATACATAGCATCACGTTTTATATACCTCGTGATCAAGTTATTCATATATATATATATATATATATATATATATATATATATATATATAATATATATATATATATATATATAAATGTATCCTTATATTGCTTATACATATAAGAATAAAAATAAATAAATAAATACTAAAAAATATAACATACAATACGTCCGTTGACTTACATAACAGCAATTTTTATCTTTATTCATGTAATTTTTTATATTCCACCTCGTGGGTGTACTTTATTATCATTTTACGCTAATTAAGTTCAAGTCTAACTACCCTCTTTGTAAAACCTTGATAAAAGTCATTCCCTGCCCTTTGCCGCTTGTTCTAATTTTGATCTTATTGTTATCACAGTCTGCTTTGTTAAACGTAACGACAATTAAACCCGATTTATTTATCTCGGTATCTATTTAAGGTATAGAAACGCTGCTTATTCATCTTTGGTGTAAAGATGACATTCATTTATGTACCATTCACAACAATATAAGAGCAAAGCTCCCTAATTATCAAACATCTCATTACTGCATAAAATCTGAGCTTTATTTATGAGTGATACCACTTGAAAAGTAAGCGTGGGGTTTACATAATAATTTATATTAGTAAAACATTCTTTTGTTTCACATTACTTAAAAATATATTTGGAAAAGTTCGGAGGGAATGCTGCCGGCCTGCATTACCTCCCTGCGGAGTTTTCAAGCTTACTAAATTGCAGAAGGTAATAAGAGTAATTAAATTATAGCGACGTATATCCTTTACTATTCCAGGTCATCTACGAATCAACATTAAGGAAAACCGAGAGGTGCCTGGAATAATGGCTACAGATAGCGGGCATAATATTAGGCTAAAAAGACCCAGACAATTTCGTCTATTTCTTAGGCCAGTCTCTTCAAAGAGCCACTCGAAAATTCAAGAAAAGCAAGTAAAAAATCAGTCGAAGTTTCTACAGGGTATAATCAATGCCACCGAAAATAGATCTATCTCTCGGTGGTCTAGTAGTATAATGCTGTATGAGCCCGTCCTATAGCGTTATCTGACCCACGATTATGGTTAACTTTAACCTTAAAATAAAAAAAAAGAAAAATACTGAGGATAGGGTATGTTTGATGATTGGAGGGCGGGTGATTAACATGTAAATTTGCAACCCTCTAGCCTCAGCAGTTTTTAAGATCTAAGTGCGGACGGGCAGACAAAGCAATCTCAATAGTTTTCTTTTACAGAAAACTAAAATCCATCAGACTTTAAATGAAATAACAGGAGAGAAGACTTATTTTTTGTTAAAAATAGGTAAAAAGATTTTCCTCCAAAACAGGTGTGGGGGAAGGAAACCTCAGTTAGTGGTTATACAGTACAGACACGAAGCAATGAGGTAAACGAATAAGTACGGGAAAGGTTTAGCATGTTTTGCACAGCTACAAAAATCCACTAGAACAGTGGCTCTTAACCTTTTTATGACCACGCCCCGTCCAAGAGTTAGTCCTATCTTTCACGGCCCCCCTTGCATCTATGAGCAAAATTCCCTCCCAGATTTAAAGGAAAAAAAAACGAAAAAGAGAATGGCTTCCGAGGGTGATAGGAAGGGAGGTCAATAATTACAAAACATGTCCAGCCCAACGAGCCTAACTAGAGTTGTAGACTGTAAGGAAAGTAACGTTACAAGGAGATACCTTTGCATTTTTTTCATAAAACTTCTGAATATTGGTTCCTCACTCTTATAGAATAACGAATGTAATTAGAGATTTTTTTCATTTTTCCCTAGAGGTCGCGCCTCCCCTGGAAACTGACGCCACACGTAACCCCCCCCCCCCACCACCCCCCCCCACCCCCCCGCCCCCCAACGGTTAAGAACCACTGCATTAGAAGGTTAATTTCGAACGAGCCAAGACAGGATCTTGGTAATCAAGAATCCCCCTT
>NC_087201.1:136768100-136783100 GCF_015104395.2 Macrobrachium nipponense
CCAAAATAGCTATAACGAGTTACCCAGAGGCCGAATCAAATGAAATCATGACTAACTCCTTGATCACAACACGTTTACGATTTAGAACTGGAGACTTTGATGATACCTTCCTTGCATCACAATACGTTTACGATTTAGAACTGGAGACTTTGATGATACCTTCCTTGCATCATCAGACAGACCTCTTACAATCCGAGAACCTTCTAACTCACTCAAGGAAAAAAAGTTAGAAACCAATGACCTGAGTTAGAAACCAATGACCCGATACTAAAAGAAAACCAGCCTGAAAAGTCTTTACCGGACGGGGGTAGGGGCCCTTTTTCCAACGCCTCCCGAGGAGCACCGATGCGGCAGTAATAGATGATAATGAGTGATAAACAAAGTTAGTATCGACCTTGGGGTTGGGAGGGGTGGGGGGGGAGAGAGAGTGCCATGCGGGAGAAACAAAGATCTTCTGGTTACAGAAGTTTTCATATTTTATCGTATTTTAATGGATGTTTAAAACAGTTCACTTTGATTCCCAAGAGGTCTTTTAGCATTATATAGGGAAATGATTAGAATAGAAGTTTACAGATAGTTTTGGTATTCTGAACCTATCTTTACTAAACACAAGAGAACAGGATGAATATGTCGTCCTTTGGATATAATGGGAAGTTTTCCATCTGATGTTATATGAAAAAGGATTGGATAAGTAATGGTGTTAAATAACTCACGGCAAAAGAAAGTGAATACATAAGTAAGGGCTCGATAAGATTATATATATATATATATATATAATCTTATCGAGCCCTTACTTATGTATTCACTTTCTTTTGCCGTGAGTTATTTAACACCAGTTACTTATCAAATCCTCACACAAATCCCCTTAATGCATGTACATGCATATATATATATATATATATATATATATATATATATATATGGTATATATATAGTATTTATATGTATATATATATATATATATATATATATATATATATATATATATATATATATATATATATATATGTATATATATATATATATCTATCTATGATATATATATATAGATATATGTATGTATATATATATACATATATATATATATCTATATATATATATATATATATCTATATATATATATATATATATATAATATATATATATATATATATATATAGTATATATATATATATATATATATGAATTTTTTAGCACATCATCGTGATTCATGTACATGCATTAAGCAACAAATGTCCTTTACTATCCAATGTGCTCTACCTCGGAATTAATATATTTTCATATATGTTAACCGAAGGGGAGAAATCAGGACTTTAGTGGCATTACAAGTCCTGATTTTTCCTCAGTCCGCTGGTTCGAATCCACCAGAGGACAAATATTATCAACTAAAAAATTCCCCTTCGGTTTACATATACGAAAATATATTAATTCCGAGGTAGAGCACATTGGATATTAAAGGACATTTGTAACTTATGCTATATATATATATAAATTAATAAATAAATGATGTATATATATATATATATAGTATATCACATTTCCGTGATTCATATACATATATCGAGCTACAATGTCCTTTAATATCTAATTCGCTCTACTCGGTTAATATTATTTTCATATATGCTTAACCGAAGGGGAATTTTTTATCGATAATAGATTTGCCTGGACCAGGGCGCGAACCTATGGATCCTTTCAAACCCAGGAACGTCAGTGAAGCGTTACCTACTACACCGCCTCTCGCGGTGGTGTAGTAGGTAACGCTTCACTGACGTTCCTGGGTTTTGAAAGGATCCATAGGTTCGCGCCCTGGTCCAGGCAAATCTATTATCGATAAAAAATTCCCCTTCGGTTAAGCATATATGAAAATATATTAATTCCGAGGTAGAGCGAATTAGATATTAAAGACATTGTAGCTCGATATATATATATATATATATATATATATATATATATATATATATATATATTCTTCAGCCGAGTAACCTATCAATACAATATTTAAGTCTTACTGCAAAAGATTTCATTGCTATAAGTTTCATTACTTTCTTTCATTCCTCGCTGGGATGACAAGTCATGCGGTAGGGTTAATAATTCAAGAAAAAACATGGCACGAAATCATGAATTGGTTTGCAATTACACACATAATCTCCTAGAAAATGGTGCAACTCGAAGTAAGATTAAAGACTTTCATTCACCAGGTAGTTGTAATAAATAGCTATAAAGGTTTTGTATCAAAATGACAAAATTTAGCTAGACTTTCGATACATACATACATATACCCACACACATAAAATGATGTATATACTCATTATGTACTTTTTCTCTGACTTAACGTGTGCCAAAATGTTACACACAAACACGAACAGCAGCACACTGAATGTCCAAGCGTTGGCAATATAACTTCCTAAAGCCAATACCAAACTAACTACACACAAACTAGAGGGACTACCGTCACACAAATGAACCGCATGCACAGGCCCGGTCAAAAGTTTCGACCAGTTTCCAGTCCAGTATGAATCCTAAACGGAGCGAAATTACGAAAAACGAAATTCCTATGTCAGAAAACTGTGCTTAAACTTCAGGGCAAAAAGATAAATAATAATATATAAATAACATGAAAGGCTACGCATCGTTAAGATACCCTATTTATGTTTTAGTATAGAAACTCCCATTTGAACGGAGATGAACATTGTGTAACATGAACGCAATTCAGGCATCGATATGAGTAGTCTTATATTAATAAACGACTAGAAATACAATAATGAAATGAACATGCGTTATAAAAAGAAAGCAAATCTGAATTATATTTCCCAACAAATATCATTCTTGTTTTTATCAGCCACGGGAAAACACATAAATAAAGAAATAACGTTACCGCATTGTGCTAATTCATCATCGTCCAACCCACGTTCAAAATGTTTTTGTTTGAAACAAACTTGACTGCAGCCCTCTAAGCGTTCGTCAGAAAAGCGTATGATGATAACAAAACATGATGTTTCATTATAAGATTTCCAACGCTTACAGGCGATTATTACATCTGTGAAATTGTATAGCCACCTCACGAGGATTACGTATTTCATGAAGCTATAGCCAGATGATTCCAATAAACGCAATGACTAGATCGAAAAACGGGAAAAAATCACGGTAATCGGAATGTAAACGATTCCATGATGACTCAGGAAGTGACCTAAAGCTGGATGTTGCTAATAAAAGCAAAATGAAAACAAAGTAACAAAAATGAACTTGAAAACATTAGTATTTGCAGACCGCAATGTTATGAGCGGGTTATGAACACGAACTGGCTGCTTGTCACGGTAGGCGTGACACAGGATTTATCAATATTTCCACTCTGATTCATCCGCGTTTAGATAATCCTAAGCGGGATACACAAAGGTTCATAAATAGCTTTCAGCACTGGAGGCTTAGGACATAAGCAGCTTAACGGACAATTCCAAAGTCAAAAGTCAGTTTAGAGGAAAAGAGAGAGAGAAAAAAAATAGTACAGCTTCATGCTTCAGTACCTCTATGTATTTATTGTTTATATTTCAAAGAGGCATGCAATACTATTACCAATGAAGAATGATAGTCTTTCTCTGCTTACAATTTATATTACAATAATATATTAAAAATTAAGCTCCATTTTTCCCTTTCTAACTCATACAGCTATTTATCTACTTTATCTACTTTTTTTTCGTCAGTAAGTTAAGAGAGATCAACTAAAGGATCAAGTGTCAAATCAGGCAGACGATCTATGAGTGTGTATGACTGGAAGAAAAACCAAATATGGTAACAAATTAAGAATATGCAAAGCGTAATAAAATATTTGTTTGTGAAGTACCAGATCTAAAAGGACTTTCTTTTTTATAATGAAAACATCGATCATGATAATTGTAAGTTGACCCCTGTGACGTCACACAAAAACTATAATCCGCTAACAAGTTCTGCTATCATTTATTAAGGATATAAAACGAATTCATGCTAATTTCCATTAACCGTCGCCCAAGTATAGATTCATTTTCACTCGAAACCTATTATAAGACTAGCTTTATGTATCAAGGCAACAAAGTAAGCAAAAACACTAACATATGACTTCGTATCCATTGATAAACCTACACGAAAGAAATCAATAAAATAAGTAATTGACAAGAAAAGTAAACAAATAAATAGGCCTCAGTTCCATAAGACTACCCAAAAGTTGGACCTTCGAAGAGAAGGTTAGCAGGCGCTCTCGGAATTTTAGCTCGATGGGTTTAGTGATATTTGAGAACAACGACGGAACACCTCTCGTTAATTTACTATGTTCATTAGTTCATTCCCTAATTCTCAGTCATCTTATTCTTACGTTCACCTAGGCATAGGATTGCGCTCCTGGTGGTTAGCCGACTGTGGTGGGTATTAACATCGTCTGAACAACATGGCACAGTCGTATTGTATGCTGCATAAAACTAATATTATTTTCGTTTGTTTGTTTGTTTGTTTGTATGGTGTTTTTACGTTGCATGGAACCAGTGGTTATTCAGCAACGGGACCAACGGCTTTCCGTGACTTCCGAACCACGTCGAGAGTGAACTTCTATCACCAAAAATACACATCTCTCACCCCTCAATGGAATGCCCGAGAATCGAACTCGCAGCCACCGAGGTGGTACGCCAGCATCATACCGACCACGCCACTGAGGCGCTAGTATTATTTTCATATGAAGTCTACTCATAGAGCGGTGGTATTTTGTTATTATCGACAATTTCCGGAGACATGCTCACAAGAGAAACGAGAGTCCCCAAGTAACACACCCAGCTCAACATCTTCATTGATAGCTACAAATCTATGTCCAAATGATAACGATTGTTAATGTGAACGTTTAAAAAGCAACAACTCTGGCAAAACCAAGGCGAAGTTTTCTTAAGACTGGGATTCAGCAGACATATGAGTAAGGAGTTTTCAGGTGTGCTGCAGCTTCCGTCAGGAGATTTTCCAACTATTAAAATAACTGTTACTAAATCCAATAATAAGAATAATAATAATAACCCCTGCGAGATTAACGCCGCTGAAACAGCAATAACTTTCAAAAAGACTTGATAATAATAATAATAATAATAATAATAATAATAATAATAATAATAATAAATCTTTCGGACTGTGAGATGAGAACTGCACCCAAATCTGTTGCAACTCAATAGAATTTTCACATGCATGGTTTGGGATTGCAAAGGGGATTATCCAAAGATATCGTGCTTTGAGAGAGAGAGAGAGAGAGAGAGAGAGAGAGAGAGAGAGAGAGAGAGAGAGAAATATTTTATGAAGTTTCATTTCCGTGGGGAGAGAATTACTCCGTCGAAACCCTCCTGTTTTGATGGGGCACTTTCCGACGCAGTAGTGAATGCTCACGTCAGCGTTTAATCTCTTTTCTCCTTCACACTCGCTAACCTAGATATTACCCACACCAGTCGACTAACAACAAGGTACCTCATTCACTGCTAGGTCAACGGAGGCATCCTGGGGGTTTCATGGAAGGAGTCCGTCAAATTCCTTCTCGTTCAGCTCGAGATTCCAACCTGGAACGTCAAGTCGGGAGTCAAACGCACTACAACCTCGCTGTAAAAGAGAAAGAGAGAGAGAGAGAGAGAGAGAGAGAGAGAGAGAGAGAGAGAGAGAGAGAAGAGAAGAGAAGGGGGGGGGGCGGTGGTGGCGAAGGTTTTACCCCAAAATAAACCGTAGAAAAAGCCGATCCCGAGAGTCATTCTTATGCAAACAGCATCAGGCAGGAGGAAAAAAATCCCCAAGAGAAGAAAACCAATAATGCATTCTTTACATGCAGAAAACCATTACCATAAAGGTCTTTTCGTCCATTGTATCTTACTTCCTACAGCGATCCTTCCCTGTTTGTATACCTAAATTAGACACTTGCAGACCCAACACGTTTTGGCTTCACAGGGTTTTAGCATATGGTGAAGATCATTACTATATTTTCAATTTTTTTTGTAACGCATTCTTGTATTTTAAAGTCTAATACTCTCATCAAATTTAAACTGAAAAAAGCTCTCAGGAATTCATGCAAGGTAAACGCGATTAATCATGAAAGGTATCAACGATAAAGGCGACATTATGTTTTTTGGATCCAAACCTTTCTATGGGAAGCTTGGAACTAATGAAAATAAAATATTTAGTCGCTCAACAATACTGCAGAATTACGGAATTTCCAATTTGAAAAAAAAAATAAAAAAAACACACACAAATGCCACAATATACATACACACACACACACACACACACACACACACACACAGAGTAACATACTATGTCCTTCTCCGCTGGAAACCCACACCGTAAATTTCCTAATTGAACAACTATCAATCTTGACTACAAATAAGTGGCTCAAGTTTATGACTTAATAAACAAGAAGTTATCAGTAAGAGACGATGCAAGAAGCAAACAAACACTACACTACAATGTCGTAAAGACAAGAAACTGCAAAATACAGTACATAGTTTCAAAAATTAAAGCGCTGTAAATATGGTTAAGTACTTGGATTTATGGATATTTTATGAGATTATTAAATCTGGCGAAATACATCAATTTCATAAATGAGGTCTCGGTAGGGGAGGACGTCCAACTTCACTCCCTTGACGTCGCTATAAATTTCACCTAAAACGAAAGAGCGAAAGGCGCGCACGCGCGCGGGGAGAGAGAGAGAGAGAGAGAGAGAGAGAGAGAGAGAGAGAGAGAGAGAGAGAGAGAGAGAGAGAGAGAGAGAGAGCGTGCAATGAGAGGCGGATGCTTCCACATAATTACTTGTGGGGATATATACGTACATACATACATACACAGAAATAAGTGCATGCATATATATGCTCATATATATATATATATATATATACTATATATATATATATATATATATATATATATGTGTGTGTGTGTGTGTGTGTGTGTGTGTGTTTTAAGAAGTGCAGAAGTCTATGAATACTTATGTAGGGAAAATTAGCTAAGGAAATCTACTAGTAGAGTTATGGTAGATGAAGGTGAAGGGAAGGTAGAGAGAGTGGTAGAAACGGAGTGCAGTCGTAGTTGTTTAAAAAGAGGGAGCAATAAATCCCAGGAACTTCCCACCAAAAAAACAAAAAGCGTGATGATTAAAGTGGAAAATCCGAACTTTGACACCTCCAGTGGGTGGTTACGATAGATTAGGACAACCAGTAAGATTCGTATAGGGGTGGCACCGGAAGTTGGAAAAGCCACTCAAGTGAAAGTAGGGTGTATCCCAGTAGAAATTAGGGAGGAGCCCAGATTGAAAGAATAGGTCGAGACTTCACTTGAAATCTCAGGAAAGAACAGTAAGGAACTAAGCATGGACGCAAAGCTAGTGTCGGTAGAACCTCTGTACCCTGTGTAAATTTGTGTTGTGTGAATAGACAGTGAATTGTGTGTGTTATAATAATAAATAGAGAAACAAAGTGGTGTTTAACTTGCCCAGAGTCCAACTATAAGTATCCAAGCCAAAACCTCCTGAATTAATCTGATTTCAGAATCTGCAGACATCCACACTGTAAGTAATCTACAATATAACAATAAGTTCCTCAGAAAAGAAAAACTCAACAACAATATAGATGAAGCAATATAGATGAAGATTATCCCATATAACAATAGACAAGAAAAACAAATACAAACCAAGGCTATCAAAGAAAAGACTGACTAATAGTAAAGTGAAGAGAAAAGAGATTAAAAAATGAACATAACATATATGTATATATCTATATATGTTATATATCTATATATATATATATATATATATATTTATATATATATATATATATATATATATATATATATATATATGTCTTGGTAATAATACGAAAGTACTTAGCATCTCCAGTATTTCAATTTTCCTTCGTAGCTGTAACTTTGTTCATATATATATTATATATATATATATATAAATATATATATATATATATATATATATATTATATATACATATACTATAGTATTGTATATATGTTATATATTATATGTAATATATATACGTATATATAATTTTAGTAATCATGCCGTTGCTCAATGCAGGATAGGTTCGGAGAAAAAACAATTCCTAATTTAACAGCTGAATCATAACTGAACCTCTGTTCCCATACTTTCCGCGACATTTATCGGTTCATAACCCTTATCATAAAAACAGAAAGCTTATTAGTTGAGGGTCAATAGTCAATATATATATATATATATATATATATATATAATATATATATATATATATATATATATTATATATATATATTCTTGTGCTACCTGAACAAGAAGCTATATTTCTTTCAGCGCCTCTTTCACTCTTCTGGCTCTTCCCTCTCATCCAGTACAGGCAACCTTATACAATTGCGACCCATGATAATAAGAATGAATTAAAGCAAATAAGAAAGCTTGTGCTGACCTCTCAACTCTAAGTCATCAAATCGAGACTACCCGTTATAAGAATCATGAAAACTGTTGAATGAATGACAAAATTCAGCATAATTCCACAAAACATGGGCAAATCATTTACTTAAAAAAAAGATCTTGATTACGAGTATCAATGTCGCACTAAAAATAAATAAAGAACTTGATAACGAGTATCAATGTCACACTAAAAACAAAACAAAAAAAGATATCTTGATAACGAGTATCAATGTCGCACTAAAAATAAAAGAAAGAGATCTTGATTACGAGTGTCAATGTCACACTAAAAAAAAAAAAAGAAGAGATCTTAATTACGAGTATCAGTCACACTAAAAAAAAAAAGAGAGAGAGATCTTTATTGCGAATGAATGTCACACATAAAATAAAAAAAGAGATCTTGATGACGAGTATCAATGTCACACTAAAAAAAAAAAAAAAAAAAAAACTAAAAAAAAAAAAAAAAAAAAAAAAAAAAAAAAAAAAAAAAAAAAAAAAAAAAGAGATCGATCTTGATTACGAGTATCAATGTCACGCTAAAAATAAATAAAGAGATCTTGATTACGAATCAATGTCACACTAAAAAGTAAAAAAAAAAAGATCTTGAATACGAGTATCAATGCCACACTAAAAATAAAAAAGATCTTGAGTACGAGTATCAATATCACACTAAAAGTCAAACTAAGATAAATGAAAAGACTACACAAGTTCCGCCCTATTCGTGATCAAGCGCACAGCAGCAAGTCTGGACTTTCACTCACCATGCAAAAATAAACAATGCAAACTCACTGACAGGTAACCCCGAAAAGCGTAAATATGCGTCACCTTTCTCCTAGAAGTTCAAGTTAGTTCCTGGTCTTCTTACCTGAAAAATGAAAGAATAAAAAGAATATTAGAAAAAACGTATCATCATATTTATAATATTATGACATTCACCAATGTTATAATTTCTTATTAAGATGGGCATTAAACATATAATATGCTGTTAGTAAGAGTACTGTGGAACTCCAGAATCGATTTGTTAGTTTTTTAATGGTTCACTCTTCTCAATAACTTAGATTTAATTTAGAGGTTGTCTCAGTGTGGATCTGGATTCATGATTCTTACCATCAGTTATCACGATTCCCACTGATGTCCAATCTACCTAAACAAAACGTCAACTTCGAGATATTTGTGGAAAAAAATTGTGAAAAGAAAGTAATTGATGCAGTCACAGAGTAACGATGTCAACCGTTTTGCCGAACGGTATCATTTCAGCCTCAGTCTATATATAAAATATTATTTATTATTAATCCTTATCTTATCTTGGAAGAACGTGATTGTTTTTAAGTATTTAATATCATTATCATCATCTCCTCAATGTAACTCTTATAAAAATGGTCATCAAACTATACAAAGCAAATTTGTCATTATCATTACTGTCATTCATGTTTCATTATTCTATACCATATGAAAGACTATACCATATGAAAGACACCAGATATGTTATACGCATACTAGGTCGTCGGTTACATCTAACAGCGGATGTAAAGTAATAACAACTTGTTGGTTCCCTGACACCTAGCTTCCTTCAGTTAATTATCTCCAGTGTAACTCTTGCGAGTTCTCGACTAGGATGGCTATACATTAGAGTGAGATGGTCTCCACATAAGATGGTTTAATCAGCATTGTACATGTTCCTGTTCTTCTTCTCGATGCAGTCGTGGAAACCCGGATATCTGAATATCCTAAACCGTATTCATGGCAAGACATAAGCGACATCTACACCGCGTATGGAAATGAAATGGTTACCGGAAACTCTCCTCTAGCTTGCTTAGCTTAATGAAATAGTTTTTTCAAGTTCGGTTTCAGTTTCATAGACATACAATGAAGGCTTAAGGAAAGATTAAAAGCGGAGCAGTTAGAATAAAGCATATATATATATATATATATATATATATATATATATATATATATATATATATATATTGGCTGACCAACCTGGCACTGTGTGGGAGTACTGAATGAAAACCGATACTCTCTCTCTCTCTCTCTCTCTCTCTCTCTCTCTCTCTCTCTCTCTCTCTCTCTCTCTTTCCTGTTAAGATAGTTGCTTCTGTTACATTGCCGACCAATTTTGACATTTTATATTTCACCACTTCTCACCCCCACCCTCTTTCTTATTGGGGGCTGAACTTGGACTTAATGGCATTGGAAGTGTCTATATTCATCCCAGTAACCTGAAAAACTAAGCATTAGACACTGATATCCATCATTTTTGACATCTTATTTTTCACCCCTTCCTCCTGTTGGGCCTGAACTTGGACTTGAAGGGCAGCGGGAGTGTCACTATTCATATCAGCGACCTTGAAAACTATGGATTAGGCACTAATATCTGTAGTTTTCTGTTATTTTTACATGTCACCACCTTCCTACCCTCCTTACTATCAGGGCTGAATTTAGACTTAAAAGTACAGCAGGAGTGTAACTATTCATCTCAGTGACCTTGAAACCTATAAGTTAGACGCTGATAACTGTTATTTTCAGTTATTTTTACGAATCCCCTTCCTACAGCTTCTCACCCCACTTTCCTATCTAGACTGAACTTGGACCTGAAGGCCATTGGGAGTCTCACTATTCATCTCAGCAACCTAAAAAAACTATTGATTAGACACCAATATCTGCTGCTTTCGGTTATTTTTACATGTCATCCCCTTCCCACCCACTTCTCACCCCCTTTACTATTAGGGATGAACTTGGTCTTAAAGGGCATCATGAGTGTCACTACTCATCTCAGCAACCTCAAAAACTTCCCCTTTTCACCCCACCCCTCCCTACTGGGGCCGAACTTAGACTTGAAGGGTATTGGGAGTGTCACTATTCATCTCAGCAACCTCAAAAACTATGGATTAGACACCAAGATCTGTCATTATCTGTTATTTTTTACATTTCACCCCTTTCCCACCCCCTTCTTACACCCAACTTTGGTGCTAGTGATGTCTTACCCCCCCACAGTATTCTTTCCACATGGTAAGTTATAGGTATACCAAGTTTGGTTCAAATTGCTCAATGCATTTCAAAGTGTATGTGGCACATACACACACATACATACAAACATATATACATCCATTTATTTATTTATTTATTTATTTTATATATATATATGACTAGTAGAAATGTTCTGTTACAACAGAATTCAATCTAATAAAAGGAGCCCATAAAAATGCCAAAATATAGAGAGAAAATACTATATTTCAGAGACTGCTGTCTCCCTCTTCAAGCAGATGAATGAGAAAAGTTACAGAAAAGGTGGTATTTATACCAAGAGATCCATCCACAGGTAAGTCAATTTAGGTCACTCCCACTGATAATCATTTAATCCTCTTAAGCGTTGGTTGAATGAAAACTTTATGAATGGCATCTGAATCCCATGTGCCCTTTGAGATGTTCATTACCTGTCTGTTTAATCAAGGCCGACTCGATCATCTGACTCTTGTACCGGCAGTTGCTGCTATAAATTATACGTGACAAATTCCAGTTTATTCTGTGGTTATGTTCATTTATATGGTTGAAAATAGCTGAGTTCTGTTTTCCAAAACTAACTGACTGTTATATGTTGTATTAATCTATGGGAAAGTGATTTTCCTAGTTTAACGTCCAACAAAAGACATCCCCTAAGGACACAGGCTTTTACGAAATCCCATGCCTGGACTGAGACCAATCTTACATCGGATTTACAGGAAAATCACTTCCCCAGAGATTATTACAACAAATGGTCAGTTAGGTATGGACAACAGAACTCATCTTTTTTCAACTATATAAATGAACATAACCACAGAATAAACTGGAATTTGTCATATATAATTTATAGCAGCAACTGCTGGTACAAGAGTCAGATGATCGAAACGGCCTTGATTAAACAGAGACAGGTAATGAACATCTCAAAGGGCGCATGGGATCCAGAGGTAATTGATAAAATTTTCATTCAACCAACGCTTAAGAGGATTAAAGGAGGATTATCAGTGAGTGACCTAAATTGGCTTACCTGTGGATGGATCTCTTGGTATAAATACGGCCTCTTCTGTAACTTTTCTCATTCATCTACCCGTAGGAGACAGCAGTTTCTGAAATATAGCATTTTCTCTCTATATTTTGGCTTTTTATGGGCTCCTTTTAGTATACATACATACATACATACATACATACATACATACATACATACATACATACATATATATATGTGTGTGTGTGCGCATCTATGTATGTATGTATGTGTGTTTTCCAATTCTACAGCTCTATTTTGAAGAATGAAATCTGTCAGGTAGGCACTCAAGCTGAGAAGTGCAGAACATGAATTAAGTCAAGACAGGGGGCGTGGGGTTGGCAGCCTCACTTCCTAGCACCTGCAGAGAAAGCGAAAGGATCTACGTTTCCAGCGGCACCCCCTCCGAAGGGGAAAGGATGTAGAGTGAAAAAATATATGGACCACTTAAGAAATGAAATTTCCTCGTACACACATTACTTCACGCACCAAGTGATGAGGTTGTTTCCAAGGCTCTACAAAAGAAAATGAAAGGCGTCTCAGCGTGAACGCCCCAACGAAGAATAATAAGGGGAGATTGCCAATTACGCCAACCTTCATTATGTATGAAAAATCACCCCTTTATGCTGCAGGAGGTCGGGGATCATTCAGCATGGTGTGACGCCCTGCTAAGCAATTTGCAAGGAATAATTTATGCCACGCTCATGTTTTTTCATGAGGCGCATGACGGCCAAGGCTCTGCATCACTTCATTAACATAATCTAATAGAAAAGCTTTCATCATCTTTGTCCGAAGTGTAATCTGCAAAATACGTTCCGTGGATTGCTTGAAAAACACTCGGGAAAGGCTCTTGGGTCCCATTATTTTCACCAGTGATTACAAAGCTCTCGACCAAACTTTGCAGATCGCTGTGATAAATGCCACATTGTAAACACGTTTTTTTATTCGCAACCTAACGATTAGCATTTACATTCTTTCTCAGAAAATAGTTGAATATCATAGTATGAATATAAAACAAAAGGTCTTAAACAACAATTATATTTATTTAGGAATGGAACCATCCATTTTGAAATTGCATTGATCCAAGTAAATTCTTAATATTTACAAGCATGTTCACACACACACACACACACAAACACACACTACTATGTATACCCCATGAAGACACATTTATTAATGACTTGAAATACTCGACCCTTAAATATTACGGATACACACACACACACACACACACACACACATATATATATATATATATATATATATTATATATATATATATATATATATATACACTATTTTTCATCCAATAACTAAAAGGAATAATGCTTTCTAACCTATACCACGCAATTCACAACAAAGTGCATTACAGATTTCAAGTTCCGTTACATTTTCTGATATTGCCTTTCCAAATTGCCGACCTGATCGGAACTTCGAAACTCAAAGAAAGAAGTATGTCATTAGTCCCACACATCAAAGGGTGACGGGACACGAGTTCCCGAAACTGGTGGGTGACCTCAATTTGGGTCACTGGATACGAGGAACGTGAAACCAATTAACAAGATAACGGGCTTCTCCTAATATTAGCTAGACTCCTTTACAGAAGACTGCTGGCATTCTAAGCGCCTCTATCCTACCCTAATGAAGCGTTACCTATTCACGCGGGTCCCTTTAGATAGTAAGAGATTTTATTCTCAAGGACTAACCTCGATTCAGCAGCGCTGGACATACGATCTACAGTCACAGGTGGATTTGTGGGTTGAACTATCAGTTTCATTTTCGTGCAAATCTGCCAAGGGGATTGTTTATAGTTCAAAGAGGCACGCAGTCCTATTACCAATGAAGAATGATGGTCTTTCTCTGCTTACAATTTATATTACAATAATCTATTAAGAACTAATCTCCATTTTTCCCTTTCTAATTCACAGAGCTATTTATCTAAGTTTTTGGTCACTAAGTTAAGAAAAATCAACTAAAGGACTCATGTCAAGTGTCAAATTAGGTAGACGATCTGGGAGTTTGTGTAACTGGATGAAAAACAAAATAAGGTAACAATACGTTTAGCCAGAGATGGTTGTTAGCCATAGAATAATTGTTTGTAAAATACCAAATTTAAAAGGACTTTCTTTTGATAATGAAATGATAATGAAAACATCGATCATAAGTTGACCCCTGTGACGTCACACAAAACTATAACCCGCTATAAAGTTCTACTATCATTTGTTAAGGATAAAAAAACCTCAAATTTGTAGACTTTTAAAATCCAGTTGGGGAATAGATTGGATGATATCTAGGCACTTGGATAATATTTTGGCTCAGCTAAATTGGGTGCTATAGTAGATTCACGTTAACCGTGCATTTGATGTCTAGGCCAGTCCCTTACCACGCCCCTGATAGGCAGGATGTATGTTCCATCTCTCCTGAGGTATAAGTCTTTCAGGAGAGGTAGAACATACATCCTGCCTATGTGAACTCTCGAGAGACCGAGAGTTTCCAGCCCTGTGATTGGCTTATCAACAGCCAACCAGGAGCGTCGTAAGGGACTGGCCTAGACGT
>NC_087201.1:136793100-136798100 GCF_015104395.2 Macrobrachium nipponense
TCTTGTTGGAGGAAAGTGAAAGTATCCTTGAATGTCTGGCATCGGGGCAAATATCCTGGTTGATATTTTCGCTTTTTCCTGTTAGAACACCTGACGTTGACGTTCAAAAGGAGAAACCGTGCTCATTTAAGATCACTCATTTTCGCGGGCAGTCTTCTGAGACGGTTCTCTGATTTTTTCCCACTGCGCAACCAATAAACCTGTTTACTTCCTCTTGATGCGTTTCATGTTAAAAGAAAGTGTGAGGATTCTTGACAGACGAAAAAGATCCGTGATGAGTCAATATGAACTATGGTACGCTGTATTCAGACAACGTAAACGAAAAGTAATAGAAGAACGTAATTATAGGAAACTACACTAATGAAAAATTGCTCTATATTTCAAATACGCTACATCTTTCGCCGCGTTGACTAAAGGACGCATTTGGCAGTACGAGGCTTTATATGCAAAAACAAAATGACAGTGAGGGAGAAGTGAGCTGTAAGAATGAAGAAGGGTAAATATAAATAAAAGTAATGCTCAACAGGGTAAGTCACTGAGAAGGAAGGATAACAGCAATCGAAACCTACTGGCAGTTTCCTACTTACATTGGTAATCGGATGGCGTTTCGAGTTTCTTACATTTTTAAGGACTTGAAGTCCCTAGTCCCACTAGCATCAAATTTCAATTTAAACGGAAGAATGATGGTAAGCCATCAATTCTAGATATATTAATAATGAAAGATGCCAATAAATATTATCTTACAGTATAGAAAAAGTTAATTTTCTGAGTTTCTACGACTATCACAGAGACATGCAATCTTTTTCAGAGGGACCTTAACATTGAATGCACTAAGGATTTCCTCGTCTTGGAATCGTAACATCATCCACCAACATCTGTCTCAACTCCTATGGCCACAATTCATCACAGAGAGACAATTAACAAAACAAACACCATCTACTACAGATAAAGCCCCACAAATAATAGCCCAATTTCGGCAACAAAATAGTGCAAGCGCATATAAATGGTATGAAAAATGCTATGAAGCAAATAAATTAATTTCATTTTCAATTATCCAAAAACCAATGGAAATTTACTCACATGGAGGATTTATCAACTGCGTTTACAGCATCCTTTGCAAAGAATGCAAACAGGTCTACGTAGTATAAGTAGACCGCTCCTCCCTGACCCAATGTTTACTGGAACACAGAATAGCTATCGAATGTGAATTACATCGACCCTTCCTTTAAAAAGCCTGTCCACGCGAATGGAAATTCTAAGAGGCAGCAGTCATCACTATAACACATAATATTGATATTGAGTTATCATCTAGCAAATGAAAACAGGATTTACAGAAAACTACCAAACTACAAAACTTCTCAGTCGTCTCCTCCTAAGCCCACGTACACTAACATGTATCCCATTCTAGTCCTTGTAATGGACTCTCACTCCCTTGTCCTTTTTGTACATAAAACCTTGTAATGTCACCTATAGATGTCCAGCTGAAACAGTACAAACTTTCATAAGTGAGAGGGCTTCCTTTATATATATACATATACGTATATATCATATATATGTATAAGTATATATATAATATAAATGTATATATATTTATATTATATATATACATACATATATGTATTATATAGTTATATATATATATATATATATATATATATATATATATATATATATATATATAATATATATATGTGTGTGTGTGTGTGTGTGTGTATGTGCGTGTGTGTATGAATATCAAAAGAAAGTAAATCGTCAAGAAAAGAAAAAAAGAAAAATATATTAAGACTGAAAATGAACACAGGCATCAGTCGCACTCACTCTTATTTATAGCGTCTGCCAGACCAATGAAACTCAACTCACTCCGACGAGGGACTCCAGTTTACCAACAACCCGGACACATCCCGCTGAGCACAGTCAAAGGGCAGGAGCTTAATCACTTTCTTTACCAGACTACCTCAACTCGGGTACTAATTGGCCTTGGAGATCTCGTTGTGGCTCTTGCTGGTTGTTAGCTATTCCACCGTTCACGGGGTGTTTGTGATATGGGTATTGCTACCAACGAAGTCCATTGTCATCCCCCTACTCTCTCTCTCTCTCTCTCTCTCTCTCTCTCTCTCTCTCTCTCTCTCTCGCTTATATCAGTAACTGCCGTTCTTTTAAATGGAAAGATTTTAATGATTTATTATTCTCAATGAGCTCCATCTATAAGCACCGAAACAATGGTAAATATTAAAATTCCACCTTCACATTATCAAAACAAATATTACAAAATAAATATTGATAGGTAACACACACACACACACACACACACACAGAGAGAGAGAGAGAGAGAGAGAGAGAGAGAGAGAGAGAGAAGAGAGAATATTTCTTTTCAATTATCCTAAAGGAACCCAACCTTTATTATAATGAAAACAGGAAAATTACGATCTGTTAAAAAAGTTGCCGTTTTCTATGATTAGTTTCAAGCTGCAAAAACTTATTAAACTAATACTATGACTTTCGTGCTAGTGTTACGATTATTTTTAATGGAAGTTTAGTTCTTTGCATGAGTCGCAGGAGTTCACTGAAATAAATATGTTTGAGCAAATCTGACAGCAGGAAATATACATAAATGCATACGTATATACCAACACGGAATATTATTGAGTATTATATTGTGAGCATTTGTGTTTATGCTTTCATTTGCTTCTCTTAACAGGGGTGGTTTCAGACGAACGAGGTTATACACTGCAGTGGTTGTCAACTTTTTTTGGCCCATGCACCCTTTCACCATATGTCAGAATGTCACCCCACCCCCTTTTGAAAATCATTTGCCTCAAAAGGTGCATTACAAAAAATATGCATGTAATACTAAAAGATCCTTGATCCCAATTCCCCTCCTAAAATTCCTCCCTGGTTGAGAACCACTAGATTACAGCCACATTCACCGTCTACTGAATATGAACGCTTCATATTCCTACACAAGCCTCATCAGTACTATAAGTCCATTAACTTCTTGTTCAGTTACGGGATATAATATTGACAGTGTGTGTGTGTGTGTGTTTTACAAGGTGGTGCATTCACCTAAGCAAGCTAAGGATTTCACAGCATCAAAATTCAATCAAATGACATTGTTCTGTACAAAACAAGCGCTCTGAATCTAAGGGTTTCTTTTGGACAAATCTCCATTTCATTCCTGCCTAGAACAACATCACTGTACGGCTTACAAAAATACATACAAACATACATATATCTATAAATATTATGTATGTATATTTGTATATATTTATAAATTTTTAATTATTCATTCATTCAGTTACATTTCACCATTTCTTGAAGCCCATACTCATTAAACCACGTACGAAAGATGACAGAAATAACAAGTAACTGGATTACGTCATGAGGACAAACACAAAACACAGCAACTGAAAATTCCATTTCCCTAAAACACAAGAGAAAACACCTGAAAAGGCTATACTAAAGCTCTCATAGTTTTGCTCTTTTCCACATAAAAGAGCAAAATTAGAGCAAATTGAAGAGGAACCGCAACGCTTCTGCTCTTTTTCACCGAGAGTCATCCAGACAGGACAAAGAAGAGGATTACCGGCCATGCGAAGCCCAAAGTCCCGGTCACCGACCATGAGTCAACTCGCCATTAAAACGAACGAGCATTGTTCGCAATCAATAGTATATTGTTTGTTCACGGGCAGGCGACTTTCAATAGGATCTTGACGATGTGGCCATAAGCGCCGCTTATGGTGGGTGAGCGAATGATTGTTCCCGTGTGTATTCCGAATACGGATTTAGCCGTAACACGGACGGGCCGAAATGACTAAATGCAGTTGGCGATGCCATTCGTCAGAGGGAGCGTCGCCTTACGTTGGGACGTTCAATTTCGCTCTTTCATTGTATTATGTGATCGGAATTTCATAAGAAAGGTTTGACCACGCCATTACAACATGCCCAATATAAAATCTTTCAAATTCACATAAAAAACTAACGTTATTACCGATCATATTTCATAAATCTCTTTGAATTTTCTTTTTATTATATTTGTGACTGTCAGCTTACATTGTTACATTTTTTCCCATGCAAAGATGTACGAATATTAGAATCAATAAATAATAAGTATACTATAACCATCTATTGGATAAACAGAGTTTTCTTGAGGTCATATTAATAAAACGTAATACAAAGAGCTAAGAACTAATACAGAGAGTGCATTCCAACATTATAATTATATAAAAGTAGAAATAATTTTTCGCAAATATATAATACATATATATATATATATATATATATACATATATATATATATATATATATATATATATATATATATATATATATATATATATATATATGTGTGTGTGTGTGTGTGTGTGTGTGTGTGTATTGATGTATAAATGTAAAGAAGTATGAATAAAATTGATTTTATTAGTTCTTTTATGTAAGAGAGAGAGAGAGAGAGAGAGGCTTAAAGTTCGGTCGGTGATCGATGTGATACTCGGGAGGGCGTCGGAAATGAAGGGACATGGCCGTTTTAGTGGAACCATACAGCAACTATAAATGTGAGGGTCGTCATTATTGTGTCGAAATTATATTGAGGAAACGCTGCCATCCATTAAGCTCATAATGAGTTATTGCAGAGGTAAAATAATGACTAATTTAAGATACTTTACTTTTAAATGTTTTTTTTTTAAAGATAAAATATTCTTTATATATATTTTTTAGTGACGTACACGGCACAAACCTAGATGCACGAGAGCAATATTTCAAAATTTAAGAAGTATTATAATAATAATAATATAATATCTTTTATTTCGGTTCAAGACCATATACAATGAACATACAAAATACACAGTAACATACACAATCTAGATATATGAGTCAACATGATAGGAAAAATTAGTTAATCGGCACTTATCCCACAAAATAGCTGAGGTAGATAAAAAGATAGTAATCCATAATACTGGTAATAGTAATAATATTGGTGAGAAAAAAAAATGCATTGAGAGTTA
>NC_087201.1:136800600-136838100 GCF_015104395.2 Macrobrachium nipponense
TATCAGCTCAGAGTTGTGACCATAACTAATGACTAGATGGTAACTGGCTATTATATGGCCATCCGGGTCATCATGTCTTCAAGTCGGGAGTTTTTCATTGGAAAAGATCTTGTACTCTAGTCACGCCAAAAAGTTCCAGTTGAAAAAAAAAAAATAAAACGAATGAATCAGAACTGGATCTTTGGTTTGACAGCGTGTCCGGGCGAGTCGTGTACAGTCATTTTTCTAAATGATGACGTCATCATTTCCCTTTGTACGACCAGATGATAAAGGGAGCTACAGAGCAAACATCATAAAATAGAATCTACGAAAAGAAGAATGTTGTGCAGTAAGTTTTGATGACGGAGCCAGGCAGCCATTGTTGCGTGGTTATAACAACACCATTACATATGCATAATATAAGGAATGTCAATCCGTACATGGTTTATAGCAGGTTTATAGCGAAGAACTGACTTGCAATTGACAACCTAGATAGAAATCTCTCCCTATACGATGTTTCAATGGAGCAATAAGACCTAATTACATCGGCAAACTGTGATAATTACAAGTTAGGTGTTATCTGTTACACGAGCACCCTAATAATATATGGGACTGTCATAAACTGCTGATATACCAGTCACCGATGATAGGAATGTCGCAAATGTTTATGGAAAGATGATAAGTAATCAGTAATAAAAAAAAGAACACAATATCTGTCAGGCACCACAAAGTTGCTGATGTGTCATTCGCGTGTTAATATTGTTTTTAGGAAAACTGTAATTTCAAGAGAAAATCAGGAATTCTTGCATTAAATGCAACTTAGAAAGTACCAGTATATTGCAGAAACCTAAGCAGCATTGTTTCAGAATATAATAAAAACCACTGAAGGATGAAAAAATAAGAACGAACAACCATATATGCACAACATACACACATACAAACACATGTGCACACACAAATATATCTATATATATATATATATATATATAATATATATATATATATATATATATATATATATATAAGGCAATTTCTGTCTGTCTGTCTGTCTGTTCGTTATGCAAGCCCAGACTATGAAAACGCTAGGCTACGTAAATTTTTACCATAGACTCCCCCCCCCCCCCCCACCCCCCAAACCCGGAAGATTTTAGTCAAAAGCCGAAATTCGAGGCCCGTTTGGTAGGGTCAGTGTGTTTTTTGCCTATTAAAAAAAAAACAGGAGCTGGGGAATTAGGAAACTAACGAACACCCTGAAAATTGCAGAGAGAGAGAGAGAGAGAGAGAGAGAGAGAGAGAGAGAGAGAGAGAAATTCATTTGGGATTAACCTGGTAAGCTAAAAAATAATTTCTGGGATTAGTTTTTGAGGGGAAACTTGTGGAGGATACGTCACTCAGAGAGAGAGAGAGAGAGAATTATCCGTTACAGACCAGGTGACTGGGGTAGAACAGAAATGCGTTATTTTAGGCCTGAAATGAAATCAGCGTCTTCGATAGGGATCAAGAAGTAAAGCCGCTTTATTCAACTAAATGATTTCTTGTACTAAATTAACAGTTCACAAGACGAAGCAATGAATTAGCCTCTAAAGGGCAAAGTATTAATGCAGTCACGGATCATTTACGCATGAAACAAAGGTACAATTTTAAAACTATGATTTCGAAGCTTCATATCAATTTCTCATCTTCAGTTGATCTGAAAAGGTAATAGAAATATAAAACTTATAATTACTGGTTTAACTTTCAATTCTCAACAATCTTACCGTACAATTAAGATAACTTTCTTTGAAGGGAGTTGTGAGGGGTGCTTTAAATCATCTAATCTAAAAAAAAAAAGTGCGGTTGCTTTTAAAATCCTCTAATCTCAAAAATAAGAGAAGTTGCTTTAAAATCATCTATCTAAAAAAAAAATAGAGAAAAGGTTGCTTTAAAATCATCCAATCTAAAAAAAATAGGGCGGTTGTTTTAAAATCCTGTAATCTAAAAAAAAGAGAGGTTGTTTTAAAATCATCTAATCTATAAAAAAGAGCAGTTGCTTTAAAATCATCTAATCTAAAAAGAAGAGCAGCTGTTTTAAACTCATCTAATCTAAAATAAAAGAACGGTTGCTTTAAAATCATTTAATTTAAGAGAGAGAGAAAAAAAATAAAAACTTCAACACATTCTTTCAGTCTTGAAATAACACTTCCATGGAAATGGCAAATGTGGAGTTTTTTTTTTTTTTTTTTTTTTTTGGGTGAAATATCGCATCGAATGAATATTCCCCTTTTTTATGAAGCGCTGGTAAATTACAGACACATTGCCTCATGCCTGATTAATGGCCTTTTACCCAACTCGACCTGTTGTTGTTCGAACAGAGATGTGTTTCTGCAAGCATTTATGTACACCCGTGAAATCTCAAAAATTTAAGATTTTGTCTTTCGTTTTAACAATTCTTTTCTGTTTTTTCTAAAGTTCTGGCATTCTTTAGAAAATTATACGATATAATTCAACACACAAGCTTGAACAACCCTTATGCAGTATATTCATTACAAATAAATGACATTACTCATTGACAATATTCTTAACTTCATTCGAGGTCACTAAGCTGAGTGGACGATTTATCGAAATTATTTTATTGCCATTATAAAATTTCAAGTTCGTAACCGACACTTAAGCTTATAATTTTGTTGTCTAAGAATCATGTCCAAGCTTCCATCGTTTCCAAACACTACATTATATTATGAAACTGGACAAAAAGCATCGTTCGTCAAGTTAACAAAACTTCATATTCACAAACATTGGTCCGATTACTCTTCGATTTGCGATTCCAAATATCACTTACCATTTTTCAATTGTTTTTAAATGCACAGCACACACATGCGCTCGCGCACGCACATACACACATTATATACATATATATATATATATATATATATATATATATGTATGTATGTATGTGTATATATATATATATATATACACACATATGTGTGTGTGTGTATCATTTCTGAGATAACAAAGTTTCATGGTGAACCGGAGGAAAGTCAACAGAGATATGTTACCTAATAAATGGATATTAGTGTGAAATATGACAATGAAAAGATTCAAGTTTCTTAAGGAAAGGCAGCCGTGTCAAAGAAGGCTGTTAAATATACAGAACAGAAGACACAGTTGCAAATGAAAGAAAGTTGTAGGAGGAGGAGGAGGAGGAGGAGGAGGAAGAAGTTTGACTGACTTTGCGGAGGTGACTTCTGGAGGATGCAAGGAAGTTAATTAAAAGGTTGAAAATTAGAATGGCTTTGGTATTTAATGGGATTACTCGTGCAATTTAGTAAATGAGGGTCTGGCCAGCGAGCGTTAGGGGTAACCGGATGAGACAAAGCATCCTAAATTCCAAGAGAAATAATGCTGGTCATTTGTTTGAAAGGAAAATTCCACGTGTTTCTGTAAAAATCACTGAGGCATATCATGAATTGAAACAATTTTGGAATGAGTATGGTAGCAGTTTGAAAAGCAGGTCTCGGAAAATCGTATGCTATGTTTGCATAGCAAGGCAGAGGATACTGTAAAGTGCATAGCAAGGCTGAGGATACTGTAAAGCAGTGGTTCTTAAACTTTTTGCATTGCGCCTCCCTCAGCATTATGTATAGATCCCACCCCACCACCCTCCGCCCCCAAACCCCCCCCCCCCCGCGAAATTTTGCCAACTATAAACTGTATGTTGTCTATTTGAGAACGCGGGAAAATCTTATACTAACAATAAAAAATAATTTATAAACAAAATTTTAAATGAAAATTGACTTCTATTTTTATGTTTTTGCCTGTTTGAGATAATAATTACAGAACATATGGAAGCGGTGATAATGTTTTTGGCAATTTTGCAATTAACATCACAAATTAAAAAAAATAAGTCAACATCTGGCAACGCTGCTTGTGCCCCCTTGAAAGCTTCTGGTGCCTCACGGGGGCCCTGCCCCCCAGTTTAAGAATCACTGCTGTAATGAGTAAATGACGAATTGACGAAAGGTTGATACTTTAAGGTCTCAACCGAAGAGGGTAAAGAGATGCTGAAAGAACTGGTACAAAAACCTGTGCCTGTAAAAGGAGACGACAGTTGAAGGTGAATCATAAGTAAAATACATTTATGAGAGAAAATTGAGGAGCGACATCAACGGTCGTTGATTACGTACGTATTGAGACAATATTATGTTTATTATCTTAACTGTTTCATTACTTGCGAATTTATAGATTAATTAATTAAAATGTTAAGGGTGGCTGACTACATACGTATCTGAACAATATTAACTGTACTGCTCTATATTATTATAAATATATACACATATATTGAGAAAGACAGATATATAGATAAATAAACACATAGATAGAATGAGTGTATACGTACATGCTTGAGAATGTAATACAAAACATCTATCCCAACGCAAAAGAATGTGAAGTAAAAACAAAAAAAACATTCAATCTTACAAAATCTCAGGATCGTGAGCTACCGACATATCCCCCAAAAAAAGGAGAGAAAAAAAAAAGACTAAAAAGGGTAAAAAATTACAAGGGCTAAAGTGATAACAATTTCGTCAGCATGGCACAACTGGGACCAAAACAAATTTCACGCCAATAATTCGCGTTGCAAGGTAGCAGGAAGATGCGCGCACATCAGCCATGGTCCAATTTTGCCCCAATTACGAAGCGTAACTCAATATTTTCCATCCTGCTCCACGAGAATTCGCTGTTTAAACGATATTAGGCGACCGCCATGAAGATGAGGAGATAAAAAGTGTTGAAAGTTTACAATTTTACACTGACACACATAAATGATATATGTATATATATATATATATATATATATATATATATATATATATATATATACTATATATATATATATATATATATATACATATATATATATATCTATATAAATATATATACTATATAATATAATATATATTATATATATATATATATATATATATATATATATATATATTATATATATATATATATATATGTAACGAGGATATGAACCTCGTTTTTATTTGGCAAACGTGTAACTCGCGCGTCAGGCAAACTAACACACAAATCTCTCTCTCTCTCTCTAAGCAACCAGCGGCTCACGACTTTTCATTCTCTCTCTCTCTCTCTCTCTCTCTCTCTCTCTCTCTCTCTCTCTCACCTCTTTCTACTTCTTTCTCTCCACTCTAACAGGTAATCAAAATGAGAGAGTTGCACTATAAAAAATACATTTATTTAACAACAAAAGATAGTAAATCAATTAGGTCTCACAGACTAACTTAACTCAAGTTACCCCACTAGTAAAATGTTTAAAATGTAATTAGTCACACCAAATGTCTATTCCCCCATCTGGGACTCCCTCGGTCCCCACCATAGTTCCTTGCCAGAACCGTCTGTTTAAAAGACATGAGAAACACTCGTAAGTACCCACATAAGTTTAACAACAAATATTAAAGATTGGATATTCTGATGAAATGTTAAACAGACAACAAGCCACTCTTTGGCTAAAATAGTATAAGACTCACCCAAGCAGCCGGAGTATTTCACACACAAAACTTATTTATATACACTTTTGGAGAGCTTCCTCGGCATCCTGCCTTTCTCTCAAAGCCGTCTCTAAGCCAAGTCCCACCATAGACTTGTGTAGGGTACATTAAGAATAGAAGAGGCGCACACGCACATACGAATGCACATTTCGTTACCGCCTCATATTACTGGTTACAACCAGTTTCCCAAAGGCACTTTGAAAAGAGTTCATGAACTGAGGTACATTGACTCGTCTAACTATGCAGACAGAAACCATTTATCAGTTTTTCTCGGGTCGTTGCTTCGGCATTCCACATTCCCATAGGTCACAGCGAACATATTGGCAATATATCATTAATTATAACCCTTGGCCTAACATATATACTATATATATATATATATATATATATATATATATATATATATATATATATATACGCACACACACACACACACATATATATACATATACATATATATATATATATATATATATATATATATATATATATATATATATGTATATATATGAATAAAACGAATGCACATATACAGTAAAATAAGAGATTATCGTTTCACTCAAAGTTTACAGGCTAAAATTTATATTTATGGATTCAACCGTCAGTTAGGGCATATGTTCTCCCCTTGAATCTGCATGCAAGATATTTTCCATTGTCAGCAACAGGCACCTACTTACGGAGGATGCTCTTGAAAGCAAAGTCATTTGATACATTCGAACTTTAAGACGAAAAGTGATTCAATTTAAACAAACTTATGGCTTGCTTTTTTTTTTTTTAAATTGAGCAAACGGGTTTATTTGAAACTTAAGGCCACTGTAAATCAACAAGTTTTAGTAAATCTTTATGATCAACAGACATGAAAGCGAGGAGAGAGAGAGAGAGAGAGAGAGAGAGAGAGAGAGAGAGAGAGAGAGAGATTTTTAATTCTATGAAAATTAACCTAACAATGGGGCAAAATGTAAAGCGAATAAAAATTCAAGTTAAACAAATTTCAGTTGCTATGGAATACGAACTCTTGCGGGGCAGTGGACTGAGCAAGAAGTTTACTCTTTTCTTGTAACAGCTACAAATCCCGACTTCAAGACTCCAAACACAAAGAGGGATCTTTATTTGATTTCTTAAGCAAACATGTTTGCTTGGCATTAGGAGAGTAAAAATACGGAACAGGATCAAGATTAAGAGAGAGTTGCTTTAAAAAAGCTTGCATGTTTCCTTTTATCTTTGCGCGATATTCGGCATTCTCTCAAAATTCTTCTTACCCTTGTTTCACAGAGAAATACATTACGTCATATTTGAATATATGTATGTGTGTGTGTGTGTGTGTGTGTGTGTGTGTGTGTGTGAGAGAGAGAGAGAGAGAGAGAGAGAGAGAGAGAGAGAGAGAAATTGGTAGGTGAGTACAGCAATAACGCTGACAGATTTATGCTATTAACACAAAACTCAAATTCGCAAAGGTTATAAATTACGTATATATTTTTTCATGAATGTTACACAAAAAAAAAAAAAAAACTCCTTTACCAACAAATATCTATGCACGCCACCGTACCATCCTATCATCTCTCTCTCTCTCTCTCTCTCTCTCTCTCTCTCTCTCTCTCTCTCTCTCTCTCTCTCTCATAAACACGCGGGTAAAAGTAGTCCGCCAGGAAACGTTTTTTACCTGACGTTACATTATAGATTTATTATTCGCTTTATAGGATAGAAATGACACCTCCAGGAATTGTATGATAAATTTTTTAGGAGTGTGGTCATCCTATTGCTCTCTAAAGCCCGATAAAACCACCGACATCTTCGTATTTGATGTGTGTGTGTGTGTGTGTGTGTGTGTGAGAGAGAGAGAGAGAGAGAGAGGTTGTAACAATAAGACGCTCACTTTTAATTCTGCTAAAACAAATTTAAATTGTGAGAGAGAGAGAGAGAGAGAGAGAGAGAGAGAGAGAGAGAGAGAGAGAGAGAGAGATTCTTTGAAAAAAAACTTTCACTTAAGATATTCATACATACAATGGAACTGCAGGCTAAAAGAGAGAGAGAGAGAGAGAGAGAGAGCAAACGCTCAGTAAAAAGTCCATCTCTACCCAAACTTTTTGAATGTGCAGCTAACTATAAAGCATGTAAATCACCAGATATTTACTACTTCTTCATGTCAGTGTGTTTGTTAGTGTGCTGTACAGAACTCACATGAACAGGAGAACAGAGTTTTAGAAAATCTGACACAATTATTCGTTTGATGACATCTTCGGGAAATAGTGTCGTCACTTCGGTTCAGATTTCCGATTATCTTGCTAACACTGGCACATGCAGGGGGTTGGGGGGCTCATAACATAATTTCTGATTACGCTGGCAATGATATATCATATATATATATATATATATATATATATATATATATATATATATCATTGCCATGATATATATATATACATATATATATATATATATAATATATTATTATATATATTACATATTATATTATATATTATATATAATAATTCTATATATATAATATAATATATATATATATAGATCTATATATATATATCTATATATATATATATATATACTACACACACACACACACACACACTTATGGCCAAGGGATATTCCATTTTTTCTTAACTTCCTTTGATCATAACCTTTGCATACTGAAATAAAGTGCACGTTAGACTTCTGGAAGTCATTGCTATATGATTATAATATGCAATCAAACACATTTGAAAATCAAAAATCTTATAATTTCTGTGAACACTTAATGGATGTCCCGTTAACAGTGGCTGACAAGAAATAAAGCACAAAGATTCCGAACAAAAAAAACATTCAAGAACAATATGTGCAGATGCTTGGTTTTATTTGTAGGCCAGACGTATGAAGCAGCTACATTTCATTTGTACATTTTTGACATAAGTCATATAAATATCCAAAGCAATGTACTTTTATTTACGTTTAAACAGCTGAAGGGGAAATGTTTACTCTGGTGAAAATAGAAATAAATTCCTTTCCATTGAATGTCTATAACTCTGTTTAAAAAAATGTAATCGAGTAATAGTACGAAAAGCCAGGTGCCAACAGGTTTAATGTAAAAAATAAAATAAAATAATCATTCCATCAAGTTCACGAAATCAATTTCTTTTTGTTATTTGGAACCCCTTTAAAGCATTTCAATCTGCTCTCAGCATCCGAAAAAGAAAACAAACAAACAAAGAGTCAACTGGTACACAGAAGCCGTTGATCGCGGCCGTTCTCCACATCAGAGGAATGTTCGCATATGTGGGCGTTCGGATTCCCAGTCTGAATATAGTTCAAAGACGTACTGGCTCAGGCCACCACGGTACAGCATAAGTTCCAGGTTATATCAACATGGTGCAAAGTCCGTTATTAGATTGAGGATCCACGCTCCCTCCCAGCCGTACGTTTGTAGAGATATGGGTAAATTTACGAGAGAGAGAGAGAGAGAGAGAGAGAGAGAGAGAGAGAGAGAGAGAGAGAGAGAGAGAGAGAGAGAACTTGAAATATTAATGGCAAAATATTCTGAAAGCCACAGGAGAGAGTTGGTTTGAGAATGGTATACATAGTATGTACTTTCCAGTCACATTTCCAAAGCTGAAACAATTTTAGACTCCAGTATTAGTTTAACTTGACATTTCAAACCATCCATATAAATTGTAATGAAATAACTAAAACACAGAAAATCAATAAAAATGACTGAGGTAAAACACAAATAAGAAACATTCATCTTAAAATTACACACAGGAACCCACTCCTCGAGTAGTGGAAGTGAGGAGACTGAAAGAAAACAATTTTTAAACAACAATGACATGTTATACAGACAAGATGTCATTGCTTTGTATAATGTTTTCTCTCAGTCTCCTCACTTCCACTGCTCGGGTGGGTTCTTATGTGTAATTTATGTTGACTTTTTCTTATTTGTCTTTAATTTCATACTTTTTATTGACTGTGTGTGTTTTAGTTTTTTTTCAATATCATTTATATGAATGTTTTGAAATCTTAAAGTAATGTGGAGTCTAAAATTGTATCCGCATTGTTAATGCAACTGGAAGGTGATTCGCGTTTTATGTATGTATGTATGTATGTATGTATGTATATACACACACACACACACACATATATATATATATATATAATATACATATATATATATATATATACTAGTATATATAGTCATACACACATTATGTATCTAACAAAATGAATACGAAAGTGATTGCTGATAAATTCTGTTTTTCCTTTCTGGAGAATGTTCCTGAAAATTTCAAAATACTTACCTTCATCTAAACAATTGCCAAACTACTGACATCAAAACCTTGTGGAGCAAGAGAGAGGAAATAAAAGCCTTTGATTAGTGGAAAAATAGAACTTTTGGTATTTGCAAAATAGTTCAGTAAAACCTTTTCTGTCGCCGCCAGTGTTTTTCTTCAGTTTCTTTGTGCAACCCATTGCGTTTGCAGTTAAAGGTGGAAACAATTGAAAACAACGCATCTTTAGCTAGGTCTCGACGATGGCATCTGGTCACGCTTCCTTAACAGAAACATGGTTTGCAATGTGCAACTCCCCAATAACAGTCAGTGAAAGGAACCAAACGGACTTGGCAGGTAGAAATGCCAAGGGCTTCACGATAAGGACATGGAAGGTGGATAATGTGTTTCGAATTTACAAAAACACACATGCACACATAAACACGGAGGCAAATATTGTGAATCGGGTTCCCTACAAAGAAAAATCTCCAAGTTTCTGTTTAAATTTTCAGTAATATTGCAGTCAATATAGTTTATTTAGCAAATCTTAATTTTATTATTAATTAATTACTTTCATGCTGGCTGACAGGATGGAAGATACTATATATATCACCTATTCTTAGAAAAGAGGACGAGAAAGAACAAAGAAACACCGAGGGGAAGCACACACACACACACACACACACAAAAAACCGAGGGAAAGCAAAAAAAAAAAAGGTATTAAATAAAATATTGGAGATTTTATTGATTACAGGTAACGAATCTAGTAAGGTTCAAAGAGTTGACCTTGAAAAAGTGACCTAGAAGATACCAATGGCAGGGACCAGTTTGTTGCCTCGTGGTATCTCTTTTTAGTCATGTAAACTATGAAGTCATAAGAATTTCTTCACACAGCTTGACAATTTAACAAACGCATAAATAAACATAATTCATTGAAAAACAGGATACTTTTTCACATTGTAAGATAAATACAGTAAAAAATATTAGTATGTAATTTGAAAAAGTTTACAAATAAAGCATTTAATTCAAGATTCAGTCACTGGCACGAGCATTCTGTTACCGAACAAAGCATCTCTCTCTCTCTCTCTCTCTCTCTCTCTCCTCTCTCTCTCTCCTCTCTCTTCTCTCTCTCTCCCTCTCCTTCTTCTTCGCCCTCCCTCGGTCGTCACTCTCGGAAGCAAACCAAGTCCCAGATCGATAAATAAACAAAATAAAATCGGGCGTGGGGAAATTTTTCAATCAGTTCGAAGGAAAATTGGATCCTGGTTAAATGGCACATATGCTTCTGTATATACAGCCCGGACTTCGTGGCCCCGATCAGGCGGCCATAAGGAAGTTTTTTTTTTTTTTTTTTTTTTTTGGCTTCCTCTCTCTGCCCGAATGAATTCCATTAAGGATATTCTGCATTGCATATTTTCTTCCCCCAATATATAAAGAAATACTGCCGACATATTGGATAGTTTCTGGGGCACATTACTACATTCGGTTATATGCATGCGGATTTCAGCACATGAAGTTCTTTCACGTACCCATTTTTATACGCAATATATATATATATATATATACTAATATAGTATATATATATATATATATATATTTTATATATGTATATATATATATATATATATATATAATATATATATATCTGTATTCTTTTATTCATGTTTGCTGGGAGAGAGAGAGAGAGAGAGAGAGAGGAGAGAGAGAGACGAGTTGAGAGAGAGAGATCTAAAATACTTTCGTGACACGTAGCACAAAATCCAGTAGACATACATTCCCCAACCCCCTCCAAAATTATCGCGCAGTATAAAGCCTCACAGACACTGATCGCATATATATATATATATATATATATATATATATATATATATATTATATATATATATATATATATATATATATATATATATATATATATTGAACTACAAATGTCCTTTAATATCTATTCGCTCTACCTCGGAATTAATATATTTTCATATATGGGTTTAACCGAGGGGGAATTTATTAAGCGATAATAGCAATTGGCGATCGACAGACGCGAACCATCGACCTTTCAATTCTAGGATGGCAGTGAAGCCCCAAAACCACCCCGCGGGGTGGGCTTCACTGCCAGTCCTAGAATTGAAAGGTCGATGGTTCGCGTCTGTCGATCGCCAATTCTATTATTATCGCTTAATAAATTCCCCCTCGGTTAAACATATATGAAAATATATTAATTCCGAGGTAGAGCGAATTAGATATTAAAGGACATTTGTAGTTCGATATGTAGTATATGAATCACGGAAATGTGATATGACTTATATATATATATATATATATTATATATATATATATATATATATATATATGTAACAATATTCCAGAAATTCAGCGACTCCGAATATCGTGAAACTCGTTCTCGATCTCATAGCAACAAAGTCATCACGACAACTATTCCAACAACAATTTGGGTGGGATGCAGCCAGCTTACAATATTCCAACTTCCATATAATCGGGATATTGATAAATCAAGCTATTTCAGTTGTGTTTTTCAACCTGCCATTTATATAAATTCTTAAACATCACGGTTGTGTATTCTGCATCAGAAGATCATTTTTTTCTTTAAGTTTTTATTCAATAATTTATTTACAAAAGATGACAACACATCTAAAATTACATATATTTTCATCTAAAATATATTGCTTTCAATGTTACAAATATTGTTTGTGAAATGCTTTAGCAATTTGCTTTCAAAATGGCTTGGATATCTCTCTGGTTTATATAATGGAAGCTTTTATTTTATTTATATCAAACGTTCAGGCACATTATTCTCTTTGAACAACCATATATTTACAATTTAAAGTTGCACGATAGATATCGGGAAAGTTGCATCTATAATTTTGTTGGTGACGAATAATGTTGCATTTTCTATTTTTCATAGATTTCTTATGGGGAAAGGTCGATTATAGCTGTTACTTGCTACTGTTAACGTATATAAAGATACACATAATGTTTTCATATTACTCTAACAAACTTTACTGTTGATTTCTTAATGACTAATTACCGGTACAAGTTTTGATGTCCGTGCCCTGTTGATTGACATGGCATGACTAAAACTATTAATCGTATGTATGTATGAGCGTGTGTTTGACACACACACACACACACACACACACACAGAGAGAGAGAGAGAGAGAGAGAGAGAGAGAGAGAGAGAGAGAGAGAGAGAGAGAGAATATTTCACAAAGTACACTTGAACTTTGTTACAGAAACTGCCCCATAATTGTGTTAATACTAGTTAATACTAACTAAGCGCTGTACCTAAATACTGCAACGGAGAGCACGAAACAAGAGAGACACCGGTCATGGGTTGAATAACATCCTGGCCCTTTTAATCTTTCACTTAACCATCAATACCAGGCACTCAATGTACGTTATTTAGGTATCACATATCTCTACTGCCTACGGAACTTGGTTATGTTTTCCATTCATAAGATGGGAAGTCGATTCCTTTCATCATATTCCCCCACCTATGTCGCACCTTTGGATGGGTAAAGTGAAGCATTAGTTGGAATGAGGCCTGTGACATACGACGCTCATAGCAATAAGTAGGGGTTTATAGCACCCGAATCAATTATTGAACCTACGCATTTTCACTACGTCATAAGACCCTCATGTCATACAGTTTCTACAAGTTTATCTTGACGAAACATCGTGCAACTCGAAAGCAAATATGAATAAAATCGATAATTTCTGAAGTAAATGACTTAATCTTTTACAAGTAAATATACAGATGTAGTTTATGTTCGTCTCGCAAATCATAAATAGAAAGAGACACTGACATTGACAAAAGAAAAAAGTACGATACATTCAGGAGCATTGTGCACGAAAATGTCGTGCGTAAGTACTTGGGTCCATTAATGGTTCCATTACTGGAATAAGACCCCTGAAAATATAGGCTATATCGCATAACAGCTACTTGAACTTCAAGTACAAGTGTCTCAGGTAGGTCCACAAGAAGAGGTGGCTCCTTTAGATGCCATACAGTGAACCATCGTTGAACATTCGAAAGAGTATTGGAAATGTTCATACGTCATTAACTTGCAAGAACATATTGTTTCTTTGTGAAAACACAAACGAACGTGCGGAAACTTCTTGGGGACTTTTGTAGGATGAAAATCCACACTATATGGGTTTGTTCGTACGGGAAATATGTCATGTAAAGTGACTACATGTTTTAGCACAAATCCGAAAAAGGAACATTTACCTGAATGACGAAAGACAATAGTTTTCTCTCGGTATAAAGAGAATGGATCATTTGCGCAGAACAAAATGAATCATCATCTAAACGGTAAAAGTTAGTGGAGCAACAACTCTATGAAAATCACCATGACGGAAACGAAAACCCATCACACATTTTAAACCCACACTAAATCGTAGCATGTTCTTTACCAAAACTGGACAGTTCTTGAACTGCCTTTTCCCCTTTTACTTTGGGTAATGCCGGAAGGGTAGAGCCATCCGGTTCTTGACAAGTCTCTAGGGCCTGTCCACACTAGGAAACATGGTTTGCAAACAAAGTTTGCAAACACTTTTTACCGCATATTTGTTCCCCATCCACAATGGAAAACATTCAGTGTTTCTGTGTATATAATATATATATATGTATGTATATATATATATATATATATATATATATATATATATATATGTATGCTTATATGTATATACACACATGTACAATACACACACACATACATATATATATATATGTATATATATATATATATATATAGTGTGTGTGTATGTGTGTGTATTATATATATTCATATAGGTATGTATACGTGTATATTTACACATCTCTTTTTCTTTCTCGAGTGCACTAAAGAGCCAAGTAGAATACAGAGGCTACTGCACCGACAAGCATCCTAACGACAACTAAGGTCTGGACAGGAAACACTGCTTGCAAATAGTTTGGAAAATTTTTGCACACAATGTTTCCTAGTGTGGACAGGACTTACAGGTAGCTTGCACCATGATCTTGTATTGATACCACATGGGTTACCTGGTGGGCCACATTCCGGAACAAAAGGCAGGACCAAGCAAACAAACGCCCAGTTGCAATCCACGGGGATATTTTCCCCTTCGGAGGAAGTGATTCCAAAAGGTGCCACTGTTTAAGAGCTTCTACGTTGAAGCCAATTCCAGTAGCCATCAATACAGGTGCTGAACATTCCAGACATTGCTTAACTTAGCACAACGGACGACCGATGATATAACGAAGGTTATTTTGATGTCTGGATAATAAATCATTTGTCAATCGAACAAATATCATTTTTATATTTTCAAATATCAAGCCACAAATAGGCCATTAATACTGAATTCATTTTTTATACCTTCAACGACTTACAACACAAAGTGACTTTTCTATGATAAATGCTCCTGCCTTTACAGAAATGAGTGGAGATGTGGTAATTTCAGTTCTACGTATAGAACTAGAATTCGACAGGATTATGTAGAGTCGAAATAAGCTGGTATATCTCTCCCTCTTCATAACCGAATGGATAAGCCGATGGTCTACCTCTGCATCACACCCAAAAGCAAAGGTTCGAATCCTAGCAACCAGGTGCACTGATTAATTAGTTATAATGCTCCTTGGGTGTAAGCTTCAGGTAAAGAGAGTTCGATATTTAAGGGCATCTAAGGCATAATATATGTATATATTAATTTTTAATAATCTTGTGATTGATAGAAATGGCCATATATCATAAACGTTAATGCCTGATGAAAATTTAATGTTGTTTCTTATATATATATATATATATATATATATATATATATATATATATACTATATATAAATATATATATTTATATAGTTATATATAAGAAACAACAATAATTTTCAACATACATTAACGTTTATGAAATATGGCCATTTGTATCAATCACAATATTATTCAAAATTAATCTATCAAAGAATTACCTAAAAACTACTCTCATAACGATATCGAGTAACCAAACGGATTCAGCTCTAAGCCCACAGATCAATCTTCCATAAATCATATCAAATCAAATGAATCGCATATTTCTTCCGTCGAGGTTCACAGTATCTACAAGAGAGAGAGAGAGAGAGAGAGAGAGAGAGAGAGAGAGAGAGAGAGAGAGCCAAACCAATGATGGATCGTAAATCCAGCCACGAGAACTTTTATGAGGTCATTCCATTTTTTCCAGAATAGGATGTGAAACAAAATGATGGCGGAACTTCCGGTACTTCATCCGTCTAGGCATGATGGGAAAAATGCAAAGGGCTCATCTGCATAATGTTGATCAGGACTTTACACGTTTTACCATAACTTACAACCACGGATAAGTCGAGATACTCCCTCTACGGTTTTTCGGTGTTTGATGTTGCAATGCCTATTAATATGGTGTGATAGTTTGGTCTATGTCTTAAAACGGGAAAGAATCGTAAATGACTTGCAAACTGCATATATGCGTAAAGGAAAACTCTAATATACATATAATGCAAGACGCCAAAATAGTAGAGCTAATCAAGCTTACTTTTTTTGACACAGGTACAAAACGAGTACACTTATTGCAAACTTATTCACATATCATTAGCAAGATCTTTTTCTAAACTGAAACGATAAGACTTCTATTATTTCATATTTCAAAGAGAAAATATAAATGAGAATCAAATGGAAAGCGAACAGCTGGAATCATCACCGTACGCCAACATATCAGGTGTTTCTACATAATACCAAAGGGAGGAGGTCTCGATTCTGTTAATTCACCGAGTAGTGGTGGTGGTGGTGGTCAGATTTCCTGCGGGTTTATCAGAACCCATCGGAACCTTTGAGAGATCAGGAGGAGGAAGGGAGGAGGACAAGCCATGTTTACGTTCCCCGATATTGTTTTCTGTGGATACCGAGGATGATGATGAGGAAAGTTTCGGAACGAGATACTGAAAAGATACGGTTACAAAAGTTAATGAAAACTGCGGGGCTTCTGTTGCTCATGTTACGGTAATAAACAGGCAGCAGACTTTTCGGCGCAGTGACTGTCCTGAACGCAACAAGAAAGATAATGTTCGGAAAATCAAGAAGACGAACATGAAACTGATGATGGTCTCTTTCACTGGAGGGTAAGGAGAACTATAGTTTTAAGAGGATCAAAGTAAAACAGAGATAGCTCAATAGTTCACAAATTCCAACATTTTCAAATGATGAAATAACAAAATATAAGCAGAAGCAAGAAAAAGAGTGGATTTTGTAAGAGTTCTATACAAATAAACTACCTAAAACAAAAATACGAATAGGATATTCGACAATCATGTATTAATGTAACTAGGGGCATTTAAGACTGCGTCAAATAGATTACCTTAAGAACCGAAAACATATGAAGATCTAGAGACAATTAACAAAAAAACTAACGTCGGACATAGTGAAAAAAGAAAGGACACCAAAGAAACGTAAATTAACAAGAAATAAAAAATGGTCACCCAATAGACCACATGAGTGCCGAAAGAATGGTGTCCAAAAATAACCACGGATGATGATAATGATGAAATGAATGATAATCCCTAAAGGTAACGAATTACCCACGGAAAAAACAGCAAAAACATGCTCGAGGATTGCGATAAAAAACATTTTGGGGAATGCAGTTTTATATATCAAAGACATGAATGTCAAAACTCACGGCATTGACAGGCTTTAAAAATGTGAGTGGAGAGCAGCATGAAACAAATGAAGTTAATAATTGCACTTAATGCTATTACATATGGATTTGCAATTTAAGAGTGTAAAAGCATTTTATATATATATATATATAATATATATATTATATATAATATATATTTATATATATATATATATATATATATATATATTTATATATATAAGCATTGCACTTTAGATCTGGTAACACCCTCAAACGATGCCAAAGTAATTTTTTGAATATCATTGCAATCGTTTCAATTTTTATTTCTTACGATTTTAAATCTGACGTGTGCATTATTTTAATTTCCGCTTCATTATTACTATACTCGCAATATGAAAGACGTGTCTACCTCTTCCTTGGTAACCTTTAAACCAGTTGCCACTCAACCTTCAATGGTGTCCTCTTCATCGTCCTTTGGTCCTTGGGGAAATTTCGAACGCAGCTGCAGCGCCCCTGGCAGCATAGGTCACATGCTCAATAGGTGAGACGTATAATCCCTGCCGGGAGGTTCCACTGTATTTTCCAATCACCTTATTCAGTGCATGTCACTTTCTCTGTTCTCCTCAGTCAACACTCACCTAAGCAGGACCTCAGGCAAGTGCAACACGCGAATGAGAGGTGGCTGTCGAATTGAAACCCACCTGCATTCACGAGCGTGTTGCCGGGTTATGGGCATTGTGAAACTGAAAATCGGGGGAAAGGGGAATAAAAAGATAAAGGGCAACAGGTCAGTGGGCGTTTATTGGAGCCTCGTCAGCTTCCATTTATTCTATCAAACAATAACCTAATAAAAAAAAGTGGGACTAATGAAATATCCTACGAGAAAGTATGCAATATCAGAGTACAGTACATACGTCGACGACGGGTTTCAACACCTCAAAAGCATCTCTAATGGAAAGAATGGTCTTCAATTCACTGAAAAAAGCGACAATGAATGACGAACATTCCGTACATCCTCAGAATACCACAAAAATCGACGGTATCAACGCAGCATATACGTCGTGACTACGAAATGGGCAAATCTCTTTGTATAATAAATCAATAATGCTCCTGGAGAAATAGTTGAGCATTTAAATCAAGCATAATCCACAAGACATTAAAAAATAAATAAGAATGTCAGAGACTTCCATTTATGGTCGTTAGTCCTCGTCATTTAGGTGTCCTAAAGGAAATCTAAGTCAGTTAGCAAAATGGGACTGGATTCCCAAGCAATTGAGTCAGAACAGATCGAACCAGCAGACACCATATGAATCTCGATTGATCAAGAAACACCGTGATCAAGAAACACCGTGATCAAGAATGATCAAGAAACACCGTGTTATTTATTTAAACCAACTGTGTTTTATGTGATGTGTTCTTTCATTGTTTTCCTCTTTCTATTTACCTTTGCCTCCGCTTACAGGTCATAAAAGAAGTTAGAATCTGAGTAATACTGCACTTATGGAATTACTAGTGTATATATATATATATATATATATATATATATATATATATATATATATATATATATATAATATATATATATATGCGCTTTTGTTTTTTGCAGGTTTTTCAGGACTGGTGATTTGTATGGTAATGGGATTGTTCTTGGAAGTTTTATGGGTGATATTTTCTTTAATGACGTTGTTATGATAGCTAACTGAGAGATGGAAGACATGCCGTTGTAAACTATGTGTGAGAAAAAGAAAGTTTGTGGGATCTGTAGGAGGGTGAGGGTTTGTCTGCATGCTGGGTCAGCAACCGTGGGAAAGGGCAACTTCCTTGGGTGTGGTGATGACATGTAAACTGATGTTCTGTATGGTTGTGTTGGAGATGAAAGTGTGTAACGAAGTGGATGTCAGTAAGGGATTTACAATGGGAAATTGTTTTAGCGATAGGTTTGTTCTGGATGACTGCAAGAAACTCAGAGGACACATTAGAGAAGAGAGTCCGATTTCTATAAGCGTTCCCTTGTACTCCTGCGTTTTTGTGATTTTAGATACCGACAGGGAATTGTACAATGATAATAACAGGAAAGAAAACGTAATATTTCATCCTTCAGATTATCGGGAGAAGAATTAAGTATTGAGTTAAACTGACAAAAGTGTTCAATTTAGGAGTCTGTTTCTCTCAATCTTTACTGGACTGATAAGAACTGAAGTATACCTAGAATAAGCATAATCAAGTGATCTCTCCTTTCATGGATACTTTTACGACCACACAATTACATATGTATAAGAAATATACAAACACTGTATTGTGCTTCTCAGTTGTCAATAGAAGGATCCACAGTAATACTGTTGTTCATCAAGACGAAATATATTTATTGAAATATTGACAAAGTTTAGAGCTTTCGTCCATCCTTCTGTGGACTTGATCACTATCTAAACGAGAGCATTAGAAATCAAGTCCACAGAAGGATGGACGAAAGCTCTAAGCTTTGTAAATATTTAAACAAATATATTTCGTCTTGAGAAATAAGAGTATTACTGTGGATCCACGTACTGATGTATATATATATATATATATATATATATATATATATATTATATATATATATATATATATATATTAATACACAGCTTTCATCTTATTTTCATTCATTATCACTCTTAAAAAATTAGACGTATGAGCAATAAATATATTGAAAAAAGCTGTTTAGAAAGTTTAACAGAGCCCAACATTATCTCCAATCAAGAAATTCTGCCCTTCTCTGAATGATTAGCCTTGAACTGAATTACTTCCTGTATGTTACGATTAGAACCTTCATATTATGTGACCTACAAATGAAAACATATAAAGGAAAAACAATGGAGAGGGAAGATCGACACAAGTCTTAAACCCAAAGAATGGAAGCGAACAAAACTGAACGTTAAAGGTAAAGGACAGAGTCATAAAATAAAGTCTGAGCTCGAGCAATAACTCATGGCGTTCCTTCCACCGAGTCTCCAACTTATCAAACATTGACATCTGGGGCAGTAAAAGCAAGACTTGGGTCTCTTCAGGCACCGTCTTGCTTAAGGAAATGACGCGTGATAGTTATAGTTCCTATTTTCGTGTTTTATTTTCTTTTGCGAATCGCTGCTAACCTACTAGATCCCTAATATTCATTTTTCTATTTCCCGTTTAATCAATGCACCTTTTTTTGTTATGATTGGACGAACAATATCAAATACTTGTGGTCGTGTATAAAACTACAGGAACAATAGTTCATTAAAAAACTATATTTACAAGATCCGCATTCATAATTAGATCTTTTAATCTAATACATTTTTCTCCGCAAATATGTTTCAATATTTCATAGGGTACCTTGAAATCTGTTGAAAGGATATCCTTAAGTTACCATATAATCGTCCTTCGACGATTATAAACAAAGAAATATGAAAATAATGAATAAACAATTATCATGCATAAACCAGAAATCAAACTATGAGGATATAGAAAGGTGGATGATAATTAAATGAAAACTCACATGAAGTATAAGAAAAACCAACTAGAAGATGGACGACAAGATAGCTACAACAGAGAGAGCGGCCCAAAATAAAAGAAACAAAAAAGACTAGATCTTTGTCCTTAAGAAAACTCTGAAAATATTACCAGCCTTGTCGATTTATACTTCCCTCCGTTTCATCATTATAGTCTCTCTCTCTCTCTCTCTCTCTCTCTCTCTCTCTCTCTCTCGCCACGCCCTGGAACAGGAAGTAGCAAGTGTGGCCCCTTCATCGTGCATAAAAAAATGTTAGCTCGTAACCTACATTTAAAGGTGCGTGTGATGGGTGAGGTGGTGTCGTGGTGGAGTGCTGGAGGAAGAGTAGCACTGGTGATGTTCCCAACAATAAAAAAAAAAATAAGAAAAAACACAGTTCTTGGTATTTAAGGAGAAGAAGCGTGGAGGGAAAAGTACCAGATGTGTGGGGTAAAAGGGAAAGAAAGCGAGACAGTGGGGAGGTGGGGAGATATGGGGTTGGGGGTGGGGAGATCAGGGTGAGAGATCAAACCTACTGACACACTCTCACACTCCACTATCCCCTTCCTTTCTGTGGGGTGTGTGTGTGTGTGTGTGTGTGTATATATATACATATATATATATATATATATATATATATATATATATATATATATATATATATATATATATATGTATAATGTGATAAAAGCAGGTCATTAAAACTCCAAAACATAGAAAGTAAGTACTGCAGTACGTACTTATTTTGTTATTTTGGCGTTTTTACTGGCTCCTTTTATTATATGGAATTCTGTAGTAACAGAACATTTTTACCAGTCACACTACACACACACACACACACACACACACACACACACACACACACATATATATACATATATATATATATATATGTGTGTGTGTGTGTGTGTGTGTATGTATATATATATATATATATATATATATATATATATATATATATATACCTACAAATTTAATTAATTTTTTTGGAAACTATACCTTAGCTGACTTCAAGCAAATTGCTGCAAGGGCGTTTAATCGTGTCCTAAAGTCTTAATACTTAAGGCTTTTAGACATCTTTACTGCCGTTTGATACCGGACTAATTAAAGCTTCATTTTACTTCAATTCATACGAGCAGTTTTGTCCTTAGTAAAAAATCCATATAACTATTAAAATATTTGAATTTGACAGCCATTTTATTCCAGGTGTTACTTTTATTCACTCAATGCTAACAAAGAATATGGTTTGGAAATAAAAAAAATGCAATTAAAATGTCATTTAAAATACAGAAACTCAGAAAAATTGCAAAATTGTTTCTAGCTTATCAAAAGGCAAACTTTGCTGAAGAAGACTATAAAAGCGCACACAAAACCCCAGCATCGTGACAGGCTATAAAAAAAAAAGTCCACGATACTATAACTTGATATCATGCCATGGAAAATACGCGTAAACTGAATCCAACTCTACTTTTATCATCACCTGTTAAAAACACGCAGATGTAGACAAAAATAAAGTACATAAAATAGAAGCATGAAAATAAGCTAAAAGCTATATCCATGTGATCTGGATAGATGGGGGAAAGAGGAGATGGGGTGAGGTGGAGGCAGTGGGCATTACTCGGGTCCTGCAAATCTATCTAGACGTAGAATGGAGGGTAACGTCGCAATGATACCACGGCCGAAGAGATCGAGACGGATGAAATTTGTGGAGCCACTACCGAATTGTTTGTTTGTTAGTATGGTGTTTTTACGTTGCATGGAACCAGTGGCTATTCAGCAACAGGACCAACGGCTTTACGTGACTTCCGAACTACGTCGAGAGTGAACTTCTATCACCAGAAATACACATCTCTAACAACCTCAGTGGAATGCCTGAGAATCGAACTCACGGCCACCGAGGTGGCAGGCCAAGAACATACCGATCACGCCACTGAGGCACTCCACTACCGAATTGACTGAGCGGGAGCAAGGAACGCGTCTAGGTCATGGGAGGCTCAACCTCAAAGGAAGACGGTAAGAAAAAAACTCGTTCTGTAAAGCTACTAATTGCGATTTGATCTCACGTCTGCAGATGAGAGACAAGAGGAAACAATTAGATGCTGGGACGGTGTCCACATTCCAGTCTATAAAATGACTTGCCTGTTATGCTTGTCACAGACATTATAAACATGGGGCTTTGACGGAGACAGAATGGATACTTCATACCTCTGGAAAATTTTACATTCCCGAATTTTTCGTTCGTTACTGAACAGCGCAAGATGAACTTTGCTTTTGAACGAATCTAACAAGCTCCATCTTTTACATGGCCTCATCTGACACGCTCTATGCATTCGATCGTAAATGATTTACAACAAATGCCAATTCATCCCTTTAACGGAAAAATTTGTATTGACGATTAACGGTTAACCTTTAAGGAAGCTCGTGACTAACGCTATTAAATGCCGTATTATTTTGATCTTAAGTTATACGAATTTTTACCCCTCACCAAGAAAAGTCGAAGGTTGATTCCTTTACCGAGAAATTCTACTTGATTTTTCGCGTGCCTCTAGTGGCGTTTTGGGCCTCACTCGGACCCACCACTCCTCTTACCGGACCCTTTTCGGTTTTGCTTAACAGTGCTTGAGTGCGAGTTTTATCTTGTGCTCGTGAATGGTTAATAATCTCTGTACTTCCTAGAACTAATGTCAACTGCAATGGTCATGAAACCAGCAGTATGGTTCCTTGGCTTCAACTGATGGTTACCCACTCTAGAATCGAAAATATTTGAATTTACTGATCAGTAAACCAAATAAGTTGTGATTTTACTGATCAGTCGTGCTGAACGAATCACTGCATTGGGTATTTTGCCCCGATTACAGACGATTTCCCCTTGCACAAGACTTAAACTCTTTTGGAACCTGCTCAACGCTTTCTTCTTAACCTGTATATACATGTATTTCCAAGAATGTGTCCAAGAATACTGTCAGGAACAAACCAACCACGTAATCACAAGGAAGCCAAAAGGCTTCATATAAGAAAATTCCTGGAAGAAACAAATATCCACGGGGCATAAAAATTCCCAATCAAAAGTAAATTGTATGTACATTTGAGGAACAATTGAAGATATCAGTGCAATTTCAAAGCAGTGGTCCTACAATATCTGTAAGGGAATTAATATACAAGAAATGGCTAAAGACATCTTTACGGTACACTTCCGAGACAACCTTCGTCAAATGAAATTAAGAGAAGTGTGTACAGATTGAATAATGCTCTATCAAAGAAAGAAAGATGTCAACTTATTTTCAACTGAACACATATTCAGTTGACAGAGCACGTGATTTCACATTATGCCTAAAAATTCCTGGATCCTTTTAAAAACTTCATCTCAAAAATGAATTAGAACTACGAAACAGTAACTGCTAACGCGGCAGAACGCCAACGTAAACAAGAAAGAAAACGGTTAATTCTGTCAAGACACTTCCACCTCCAGATGTCTGAAGTTTACAAATTAAGAAAATTCGCGATGATAAAACAAAAAAGATCAAATAAAATCAGAAAGAAAACTTAAATGTTACGACCAGAAAAGAGGACACATATTTTCTTTGAAAATCACGTTTCCCGAAGTTCCATTGGGCAATTTTGGCTTGTCACGGAGAATTACCGAAAAAAGGCGCAGGAGAAGACTAGGAAAATGGCCCAGAAAAAGAAGGAATTCCAAAGTCGTGGTTTTACTCAAAACTTTAAACCCTCGGTTTTTTTCGTCTTTTTCTTTACGATCGTTGGCGATTTGGCAACCTGCTTTCATCGGTAATTATTTTTTACCTTAAATTTTGCGAAAGATAAAGTCCCACCATTTACTTTCTAAGAACCCGTTTTACTGCACATTGAAGTCCCTTTTATCGAGACAGAAATCCAAGTATAGTGAATTACAGAAATCCAAGTATAGTGAATTTTCTCTTCTTAGTTGTATATACTTTGGCAAGAGGACCTTAACTCTCTTATGTTTTTCTGATGATGTGTACCATCAACCTTCGAAGGTGGCAGAAAGCATAAATCGATAATATAAAGTTATCACATAATTCTATCAGTACATCAGAAACCCATATATTATCATCATCATCATTATTATTATTATTACTATTACTGATGATAACACAAACTGCCTCCTCATGGATTTAAACCTTTGAGCAGTAAGACATTAATAATAATAATAATAATAATAATAATAATAATAATAATAATAATAATAATAATAATAATAATAATAATAATAATAATACTTACAAGCTTTGGAATAAGACTAGCAGAGGTTAATATCAGGAGAGGGATCTTCCAGGGCGACTCACTGTCCCCACTACTCTTCGTAGTAGCCATGATTTCCATGACAAAAGTACTGCAGAAGATGGATGCTGGGTGCCAACTCAAGAAAAGAGGCAACAGAATTAACCATCTGATGTTCATGGACGACATCAAGCTGTATGGTAAGAGCATCAAGGAAATATATACCCTAATCCAGCCTGTAAGGATTGTATCTGGGGACATCAGGATGGAGTTTGGAATTGAAAAATGTGCCTTAGTCAACATACAAAAGGGCAAAGTAAAAAGGACTGAAGGGATAAAGCTACCAGATGGGAACAACATCAAACACATAGAAGAAACGGGATACAAATACCTGGGAATAATGGAAGGAGGGGATATAAAACACCAAGAGATGAAGGACACGATCAGGAAAGAATATATGCAGAGACTCAAGGCGATACTCAAGTCAAAACTCAACGCCGGAAATATGATAAAAGCCATAAACACATGGGCAGTGCCAGTAATCAGATACAGCGCAGGAATAGTGGAATGGACGAAGGCAGAACTTAGCGGCATAGACCAGAAAACGAGGAAACAAATGACAATACACAAAGCACTACACCCAAGAGCAAATACGGACAGACTATACATAACACGAAAGGAAGGAGGGAGGGGACTACTAAGTATAGAGGACTGCGTCAACATCGAGAATACAGCACTGGGGCAATATATGAAAACCAGTGAAGACGAGTGGCTAAAGAGTGCATGGGAAGAGGGACTGATAAAAGTAGACGAAGACCCAGAAATATACAGAGACAGGAGAATGACAAGCAGAACAGAGGAATGGCTTAACAAACCAATATTGGCACGAACAATACATGAGACAGACTAAAGAACTAGCCAGCGATGACACGTGGCAATGGCTACAGAGGGGAGAACTCAAGAAGGAAATTGAAGGAATGATAACAGCGGCTCAAGATCAGGCCCTAAGAACCCGATATGTTCAAAGAACGATAGATGGAAATAACATCTCTCCCATATGTAGGAAGTGCAATACGAAAAATGAAACCATAAATCACATAGCAAGCGAATGTCCGGCACTTGCACAGAACCGGTACAAAAAGAGGCATGATTTAGTAGCAAAAGCCCTCCACTGGAGCCTGTGCAAGAAACACCAGCTACCTTCCAGTAATAAGTGGTACGAGCACCATCCTGAAGGAGTGATAGAAAACGATCAGGCAAAGATCCTCCGGGACTATGGTATCAGAACAGATAGGGTGATAGGCGCAAATAGACCAGACGTGACGTTGACTGACAAAATCAAGAAGAAAGTATCACTCATTGATGTCGCAATACCATGGGACACCAGGGTTGAAGAGAAAGAAAGGGAAAAAATGGATAAGTATTAACACCTGAAAATAGAAATAAAAAGGATATGGGATATGCCAGTGGATATTGTACCCATAATCATAGGAACACTAGGCACGATCCCAAGATCTCTGAAAAGGAATCTGGTAAAACTAGAGGCTGAATTAACTCCAGGACTCATGCATAAGAGTGTGATCCTAGAAACGGCGCACATAGTTAGAAAAGGGATCGACTCCTAAGGAGGCAGGACACAACCCGGAACCCCACACTATAAATACCACCCAGTCGAATTGGAGGACTGTGATAGACAAAAAAAAAAAAAAAAAAAAAAATTGTTTTTATTATTATTATTATTATTATACTTACTGATACCTGCATTTTTGATTATTAATATTTCGTTAAAACCATTTTTCAAGCCAGTTGCAATTATCTTCCTCGTAATCACTTTGCAACACATTGAAAAGCTTCTTCTTGACAAGGTAATATATTTGATTCCGCTTTTACTTGATTGAAACTTTTAGCTCTCTTCTCCCATCAATAACCAGATCTTAATTTCGTGTGGATTAATCCCTGGGAACAGGATGAATTTACGAGCCTTCCCTACAGGTAATATACTTCTGGCACTTCTAAAACCTGTCTTTAGCCGCATGGTTTTTCTTCTCACTCTTTGTGGGTGGTATTCTTTGCTTTGCAAAAAGATACTGCCCTAATTTTGTAAGTTAATGGTTTGGATCATTACTCTCTTCGCTCCTCTGTTGAGCACTGATAACCTGCCACATATTCTGTGCTTTCAGTTACATCATATTCCTTGACTGTGAAAGAGCTTTCGCTGTAACGCATTGCTCAACATTTTAGATACACCGGTAAGAACTAAAAGGTTTATTATTTTATCCTATACAATTCACTTATTTTAAATCGTCATCCAGACATCAAGATCTAATATTTCTGTCTGTCTGTCTGTCTGTCTGTCATTTATTCTTGCACTTAATAAGTCTATCAATTTATAAAGCATGATGACAAAACCCCACATGCATAAAGGGACGTCGGAACTCATCAGATAATGGGCCACAATCCTGACATTTCGAGGACCTACGAGTCCACAGCGATATTGCCATTATCCTAAATGTTAGAGACTTCGAGAAGGGCACGAGTCTCCTCCTTGGGGAGACTTCGCCTTCCCTTCCCTCTATAACTGATACAAACTGAAAATCTACCGGAGGTTTCAAGGCTATGAATATCCTTTCAAGTTTGAGTTGGACACCGAATGGTATCCTTTGTGATTTGGTATGATGGAGATCGCTATTTTTCGGGAAACACTGTCAAAATCTGATTACTGGGTCATATCATTTCAATGGAAATGATATAACAAAGGAGAAAAAGCCCTATTTTGAAAGGGGACAATACGTAGAACCGTAATATTACGAGATAGTATAAATACACGAATGCTCTGCAAAAGCAGAAGTACTTCAAGCATAGAATTATAAACAGCAGTGTTTAGTTGTTTATTTATTTGATCTTTAAAGTTACACGTCATTTCCCCTTGCAGTCGACGTATCCAAAATCTATCTCTGCGTTCCTATGATTATTATTATGGGAAGAGTATGAAGTGCACAGACCACAAAGGCTCAGTATCCTTGCCTAAGGCCACTGGAATTTTTTGGCGATTGCAAATCTAGACGCTCAGTAACCCATTAGGGTTTGCTAAACTCAGTGAACCAAAAGACGAGAGGTGCCGTGAACCAATACAAGGCAAATAAATATAAAATACCTATTATTTCCACTGGATTTTTCTGCTTGTTTTCTCCCAAAGTGGATTTTTTTTTTCGAATTTATAAGCGAACAAAATCCTTATTTCTTACAGGATCTGGAACTTACGCTTGATTTGGTGATGAAGGTTTCAACGTAACTTAATGTAACTTATGAGTTTCTGTTCAGGTTTAATCTAATCTAACCACGAAGCGAGTATAAAATATCTCAGGAAAGTAAGAGAGCCACAGTTTATCTAACAAAGTAAATAAGCTACATATATACGCATGCGCGCGCACACACTCACACATATATATACATATATATAAGTATGTATGTGTATGTATATATATATATATATATATATCTATATATATATATATATATATATATATATATATATATATATTACAAATATGAAACCAAAAACATCACGTTATACGGAATGCGCTATATCGTGGAAATAACTTACACCCAAAGGGAATTATGACTGCTAATCCATCTGTTCCGAGCCACAATTCGAACCTGTTCCCAAGGTATCTAACCTGTACCTGTTGTTCAGATACAGCGTTAAACAGTCGACTTTCTACTATCATGATCTCTCATGTTAGCAGAATGATCACCCCGCTGTCTAACAGTATCTATTTACCAAAGACTTGGATTCGAATCCTGGTGTGGCAAATGCATTTATAGTGCTCTTTGAGTGCAATCTACACCGAATAGAAATGAACGCTATTTGTGGTTACACACAAATACACAATATATATACACTACATACTTTATGTGAAATATATATATATATATATATATATATATATATATATATATATAGATATATATATATGTGTGTGTGTATGTGTGTGTGTGTGTGTGTGTGTGTGTATGTATGTATGCATGTATACACAAGCACACAAATATATATATATATATGGATACACACACACACACACACACACACACACACATATATATATATATATATATATATATATATATATATATATATATATATATATATATAACTGCAAACTCCTGAGCGAAACCATTAGGACTTCACCTTCAGTTGCTAAAATAAAGGGAAATCGAATGGAACACAGGGTTAATGGGCGCCCCCCCAAAAAAAAATAAATAAATACCAAGTCCGTTAATCAAGTCCCAACAGATGCATATAATTAGTGATTTCTTTGGTGCTCCAAATTAGAGCAATCAATTAGAGTCGGGGTGTTTTGACCTACAAATTCTCGAATACATTCGTTGACGAATTCATTTTTATTTGTATTTCAGTTTGCCAAATCTTCGGTTGATGATTTTTCTGACGATTTAAAACTGACAAAATGACGAGGTAAACACAAGAGACCTTTATATATAAGGTATCATATAATATATATATATATATATATATATTATATAAATATATTATATATATACATATATATATATTTATCATATAATATATATATATATATATATGTATATATATATATATAAATTATATATGCACACACACACTTACATACATACATACATACATACACACACACACACACACCACACACACATATATATATATATATATATATATATATAATATTTATATATATATATATATATATAATATAGAGAATGTGTTTCAAGGCTGTCAACTCCTAATTCACGGCTGCCACAGTGATAGTAAGCTGGCCATTGGCTTAAGGTACTCAGGTAAGGAGTGCTGTGGAGCCCCTGGCAAGTGTAAATGTCCCCAAAATGGCAGGTGAGCCCTATAACTGAAGGTCAATGTAAACCGCATTTTATTTCTGTCGAAAGCTGAGACATTAAAGAGCAAAATCTGTTACTCATTAATGGATGGGGGAAGGGATTTCCTACCCTTTATCTTATACTTCTTTTGCAATAAACCGCAAGAAAATAATGTTAAGTCTTGAAGTCTGAATTTTTAACGTACAAGCACGTGTTATAGGAGACAGGGATTGTTTAATAGTTGAATTGTTCAACTATTAAAAAGAGAAAGCTGTATATTGTTGCTCTTAGTGAGACCCAACTAAAATGGCTGAAAACGCCAGAAAAAGATACATATAAATATGTAGGATAGGCAAGGCATGTGACCTGCGTTTAGACTGATTAATGTCGACATGATTACAAGTACTATAGACCAGAGGCGAGTGGTACTTTCGAAGGGAGAAGCAAAATACACTTGAAGGGAAGATCGGAGGTTGGGTAGAGGGGGTGAAAATTTTAGCAAGAAGAGAAATTCGAATGTGAAAGTGAGTCATAGCAAGGTTATAAAAGCAAATGAATTGAAGAACGACAGAACAATGAATATTATATGGAGTGTGGGAGATCAACAGAGGAATTTGGAAGTACAGATTTTACAGGATGGAAAAAAAAGAAAATAAAATGGAGACATTGGGAAAAGGAGAACAGATTGCCTATTTAAATGAAACTTAAGATAAATAAAAGTATATCTGTAGGATGTGTGTGGGTGCTGAGACCATATGAAACATTGAAAACGGTGGAAGATGTGAAGATGAATGCCCTGCATAGTGCATGTGGAATAAGGCCTGAAAAGTGAGAAATATAAGTTAAGTATATCTTAGTTTTACCAGACCACTGAGCTAATTAACAGCTCTCCTAAGGTTGGCCCAAAGGATTAGGTATTTCTACGTGGCTAGGAACACCAATTGGAACCTACAGCTTATTGTGGGATCCGAATCACATCGAGAAATGAATTTCTATCACCAGAAATAGATTCCTCTGATTCCGCGTTGGCAGAGCATGGAATCGAATCCGGACCCTTAGATCGGTAGTCAAGCATGTAACCGACTCGTCCAACGAGGAACTTGTGAGAAATATAAGAACAGGACAAAGATGACGTAAGAATGTTGCCATGAGAGAAAAGATGAATCAGAAAATCTGGGGTGGTGTGGTCAAATGGAGAGAATGGAAGATGACAGACTGTTGAAAAGCGCTTATAATGCGGAAGTTGGCATGGATGGGACTTAATAAGCAGTAGGCATATGAGTAAGCATCAGACAAAGGTGAGTGAGATATGAGTATCCAAAAAGTGTGAAGAAAGTGAGAAGTTAAAAGGTCTTAGCGATTATTACAAATAAATGAGTGTGCGTGTCGATGCCTCTGGGTACGTGTACGTGTGTTTGCATGTGAGTGTATACATAAAAAATGCTATTCTAATAGCAATAAAATAAAAATATATCTGTAATTCCTATCATAAAATCATCATTCCACCATCCAGTAATGAAAAAAGTTTTTCATAAATTTATCAAACTAAAAAATTGTATTTCAAACAAATTAATGAAACAATCGCATCACATTTACCCTGATATAACTATGGTTATGACTTTAATTTTACATATAGAGATTTTATTTCAGTTAAATAAAAAAAAGCTTCCATCAGAATGATTAAATCGTTTTCATTTGCTTTGAATGGTATCAAAAGGCCTGTAACCACTTTCATATAACCCGATTAAAGGACAAGTAAAGAATAACTGAATATTTAACATAATACCAAATGCAAATGCAAGCAAGTGGCACCAGCGTGTTATCTGAACTTGAAGATTTCAAGTGTTGTTCACGATTTAATAAGGGTAATATCTTAACATTCGAACACAACAAAATTCCACTAAACTCCTTGAATGACCTTTAAAATCTCTTCAATAGATTCCTAATATTATATTGCCGCGTCGAAGAAGTCTCAGAACTGGTAATTAAGCAACTGACTGTTTCAAAGGATTTCCTATTTCACAGACCATCTACTGCAGTAAATCGTGACTGAGTTTAGTCACATTCTGATAACGAAGAAAGGAAATGTTATTTGCCTACATTTTAGTTTTCTGTAAAAGACAACATTTGAGACGGCTATTTGTCTGTCCGTCCGCACTTTTTCTGTCCGCCCTCAATCTTAAAATCCACTGAGGCTAGAAGGCTGCAAATTTGTACAATGATCATTCACACTCCAATAATCAATCATATCAAATTGCAGCCCTCTAGCCTCAGTAGTTTTGATTTTATTTAAGGTTAAATTTAACCATGATCCTGCGTCTAACAACACAAGCCACCACCGGGCCGTGGCTGAAATTGTCACGGGCATCGACTGAGAGTTTCATCGGCCGTGGCTGAGAGTTTCATACAGCATTATACGCTGTACAGAACACTCAGCCTTGTAGTACATTACCTTAACTGAATTCTCACCCGTATCTAGTGGGTCTACTTCATCGATATTCCGTTAAAAGCGTCTCATTTTTTCTTGTCTAATCTTCATTCTCCTTGAACAGCTGTTTGTTGCGGTTTAAGGTATTTCTAGACTAGCTAGGCTTTAGTAATAGTTGTACGTAATGCCCTCAAACCATGTTCTCATATAATGATTTAACATCGGGACGGTTCAAAAAAGAACGCTACGGAGTCCACTTGATTCATTTTGAAAACTATTTCACCTTTCCGGTGAACAATTGAATATCAGTCAGCACTCACTCTGACCATAAATCAAAGAATTCTCTTGAAGAGGCACATTTTGCTATGAACAGCCACTTGCAATTACTTTGACCTTGGATTTTAGGAAAGGAGACCGGAAATAATTTTGACATTTTGGTAGTCTTTCTTTCATTTTCCTATACTATATTTTCTATTTGGGGGCCAATTTCTAGTTGGTACATTTTTGTCTTGAGTTAGTAGAGGAATTCTTTTGTGATCAGTTCTTGATTAGTCACTGTATCTATCATGGGTCTTCTGATTAGTAAAATTATGTAACACTGGAGGGGGGCATTTATAGAATTCCAGACACTGTTGACACGTAATTCATCAAAGGCAGCTGATGAAGGATACCTTTCTTGTATAATTGTGCCTCTTAAAATGGACTGATAGCTTCATCTAGAAACACTAACTACCGAAATGTTTATTATCTGATTAATTTCTTAAATACGTATGATTACATGGTATCTGCGCGTACTGGATGACTTCTCACACCAATTTCAAGTTGGTTTAATGCATCGTCGTTACATTTTATCAGCGAACTTGTTCCTGTGCGATTTACATCTCCTCAGTCCTTTACAGATAGGATGTTTTATTTTGTAAACATAAAATTTTCCTTTATTGCTCTTTACGAATCTCTCTCTCTCTCTCTCTTTCTCTCTCTTCTCTCTCTCGCTCTTCTCTCTCTCTCTCTCTCTCTCTCTCTCTCTCTCTCCTTGAGGGATCAGTAACCGGATCAATTTGTCCCACTTAGTTCGAAGAGTTTCTTTTATCTAATTTTCCTAGTTTTTCTTGGATTATCTGTGAAAGTACCGACAACGCTAGACAACAATTTTCTTCCTGCTAATATCAAACTTTGGCTAAAGACAATCGGGTACCTATTTACATTTAATTTTCTTTATTTTCTCAGAAGCTGCTAGCGTAAAAAATAGACAGGCAACCTTTCCTTTTTGTGTGTGTGCCTTTACATCACTATCTTTTTTTTTTTTTTTTTGCTGACAGGAAATTGTAAACTTACCCTGATGTTGTAGTAGATTACCATAACTGAATTCTCACCCGTATCTGGCGGGTCTACTTCATCGATACTTCGTTTCATCATTGAATTCGTTCCCAGGGAATTTCAAGGCGTCTCATATCCTGCCCTAAATTGACTGTAGGCCTAGGCGAGTCCTAAAATCCCTTCTTATTGCCTCCTCACCTACTTTCCCTCTGCCGCCTGCCTCCTTGTAGGTCGCTGAGGAAACTTTCTCAGGTTTATTTTCTACTATTTACAAGAAATCTAGAATCGTTCACGACATCTTAATAATAATAATAATAATAATAATAATAATAATAATAACTAATAATAATAATTAATAATAATAATAATAATAAATAATAATAATAATTAATAATGGATAAGTATCAAGACCTGAAAATAGAAATAAGAAGGATATGGGATACGCCACTGGAAATTGTACCCATAATCACAGGAACACTGGGCACGATCCCAAGATTCCTGAAAAGGAATCTGGAAAAACTAGATGCCAAAGTAGCTCCAGGACTCATGCAGAAGAGTGTGCTCTTGGAAACAGCGCCCATAGTAAAAAAATAGTGATGGCCTCTTAAGGAGGTAGGATGTAACCCGGAACCCCACACTATAATTACCACCCAGTCCAGTTGGAGGCCTGTGATAGACCAAAATAAAAACAAATAAAAGAAATAAAAAAAAATAATAATATCCAGCAACAGTGCCATGTTTGAAAGTATTACTAGCCCTTACACAAAGGCATGATATTAGATGGTAAAATGTTTTAAATAGCTAGATATATCAATGTTCAGATTCAACTTTACAGAGGAAAGTTTCACTCCTTTAAGTCTATTAATATTATTAAGAAGGTTAGAAAAAATGTTGCAATTGCAAACAGCTAATTCATATATTTTTACACGCACAGGTTGACAAGATCAATTACATTAGAAGTAAACTGGATAAATATAGTTATCAGTACTCACTCCTTCAAGAAAAAAAAAAAGAACGAAAACTTTCGAACGAAAATCCTGTCCCTTGATTTTCCAAGTCTCGTACGCTGCCACTTTTATGAAATTGTGAGGCAACACATTGCTCAGCAACAGAAGGCTTTGTTGATTCAAGATTTGTGTCAATAAAAAAAAGTAAGCCCTGATTCGCATTTCGTCGTATGTGTTTGCTCGAAAACAAATTTTCCCAACCGAGAATATATTTTGTATTCGGAACTTGGGCGAAAGCTGTTTATCAAATATATTTTTGGAAAGCCAAACTTAGAGGAGCCGTCGGAATTTTCAAGGTTTCTTTTTAAGAAAGTTTATTGGTTTGATTCCTCTTGTTATCTCTTTCTAATGAAGGCGAGTTCAAGCTACCTTTATCGTTGATAACTGGCGTGACGTCAGCGGAAATAACAACAATTAATAGCAGCAGCAACAATTACAATAGAAGTAATAATGATGATGTAATTATCAAAGATGGTATTGATTCATGAAACAGCAAAGAATATTATGTATTTCTTTATCTATGTAACTATCTCTTCCCGAAATGTACATATATATACATACATACATACATATATATATATATATATATATATATATATATATATATATATATATATATATATATGTATATGGGACAGTCGTTTTAAGTGTAATTAAACCTCAAAAGGATCCCGCCACCAGAATTGCATGCATCAGCTAACTGCCATTGACGGGAATTTTCTGATTTCATAGTACATATAAATATACCTAATTATATTTATATATATATATATATATATTCTATATGTTTATCTATTATTAATATAATTATTACACACATATATGTATATATATATATATACATATATTATATTATATATTAACTTTATCACTTACAGAATCGTTCTGTGCATTAATACCATTCAGTTTCAATGAGGCCTTGTTATTAAGTATATATATATATATATATATATATATATATATATATAATATATATATATATATATATATATATATATATATATCGAATATATAAAAATATATATATATATATATATATATATTCCTAGTTAAATAGTCAGCCTATTGTTCAAAAATAATTGTTCCAGTTTTAGCCTCGTTATGTTATTAGAAAGTATATATGTTCATGATAAACCTTCGTTCCCCCCCTCAAACCCTCTCTCGCTCTCTCTCTCTCTCTCTCTCTCCATGAAAGAAATCATGACCACGGCTAAGCCATGAATCGGCGAAACATCAAAGGCGAGATTGGCCCTAGATGGAAAGAGCTTCGAGTCGTTTGTCGCAGACAAAAGCATATTTTTTGAAAATAGCTGAGTGGTCTCTTCCCAGCTCGCTGCAGAATATAATAAGGGGTTCCGCATACTGAGACCCGAAATACGTATATATTTGCTCTCTTATCGGAAGAGAGACCAGGTACTGGTTTTCTTGATAATTTTGTTTCTTCACGCAGAATTATTTATTCCAGGATAGCTATTATCATTATCCGCCTGGTAAATTGAGATCAGACTTTCCTTCGAAATTTGACTTAACCATTTATGTTGTTCAAGAAGTATTAATTACTGTTGGCTAAAACAAACGGAATTATAGAATCCCTAGAAGCTTTAACAAGCTTACAACTAATGCACTGACATGTAATGATAAAAACGTACAATACTGATCATTATACTTCACAAAAAATGTCTTTTCGAGAATTAGGAATGATATCTTTTTCACATACTCATAATGAAGTATGTTACTGACATTTATGCTGAAAAAGTTACCATTTCGATCTGATTAAATACTTCCCAGAAATTTCATGGAAATACTTTAGTTAAAAATTGATAAGAAAAAAATCTGCACAGAAGTATGGATTAGAAATAATCACAGAAAATAAAAGGCCTACGATTAGACGCATAACTCGAGCGTCGCAAATGAGTGTAATGCAGACGTATATTCTACGTTATCCATTGCGCAATAGAGCCATTCACACCGAAGTTATAATTAGAGGTCATTAGCTAATAAGTGCAAAATTCAATTGAATTACAGTTATGCGCTGGTGATAATTACGTACGTAATAACCAAATTCAGATGGAATGGTGATTTTTTTTTTTTTTTACAGCGCTTGAATTTCATGCCCGGATCAGACGGATTTTAATTTCTCTCTCTCTCTCTCTCTCTCTCTCTCTCTCTCTCTCTCTCTCTCTCTCTCTCTCTCTCTTATTTTAAAATGCATAATCTTCCGGGTTCCATAAACATTTCAATAGACTCCAACTAATTGAGCCCTATGAGTGGACAGGTCTGACACTGGTTTCTTAAGTAAAGTATCAACCAGACCACTGAGCTGATTAACGACTCTCCTAGGGCTGACCCGAAGGATTAGATATCTATACATGGCTAGGAACCAATTGGTTACCTAGCAACGGGACCGACAGCGTATTGTGGGACCCGAACCACATTATGTCGAGAAATGAATTTCTAACCACAAGAAACAAATTCCTCTGATTCCATGTTGGCAGAGCAGGGAGTCGAACTCACGACTACCGAATCGGTAAGCGAGCACATAAACCACTCGTCCAACGAGAAACTTTTTTGTGTGCTAAAATCACGGAATATAACATCCGGCGAACTTCATTACTCCAATTCCTTGAAGAAGAGAAGCAAGCCTTGAAGGACCAACAGTAGGTAATCAATCATTTCGAATGTCGTGGCTTAGTGTC
>NC_087201.1:136843100-136845600 GCF_015104395.2 Macrobrachium nipponense
GTTCAGGAGGAACACTTTGAGAGTAGTAGTGTTATGTAAACACTTGGAATGTATTTCGCAAACAAACGGTAATCAAAGATATTATTCTAGCTTCGTATCGCCCACGAATCGTATAGAAGCTCGAATGCTTAGTTTAAATGAATAAGATTATTTTTCCCGGTAGTTTCTCTATTGCCATCGTTATCATTATCATTATTGTAATAAATATACTAATACGACGTATACTTTACTATCAAGACCCGGATTACAATTTGCCTTCTGAAGTAGTTTCGTTGCTTCAAAATCGAAGAGAATTAGATCACAAAACAACACAATCATTCATTCGTTGAAATTAAAAAAAATAAAAATTACAGAATATTTAAGAGAGTATGAGTAAATCGTAAGCCATTCCTCACAGTAAATCCTGCAATGAATTTAAGTGTCTCCTTCCTTGATACCGTTTAATATAAAAAAGTTAACTCCTTGATATTAAAGGTTCCACTAAGAATGTAAAGCAACTGACATTCTTGTGCTTTATTGTATACTTCATTGTTTATAATAAATAAAAGTAAACTACTTCTCTCATTCTATAATTCGTCTTCATTAATAAAATCAAGTCAAATTCTCTAATTTTATGAGGAAATGTATAGGTAATTATATTCATGAAGAGGAATCCTGGTCTGAGAAATATCTACATTATTTTTCAAAACTATGAACAAAATTTTTTTATGTTTAAATCTTAACTGTCGATGATAAAAATGGCATCGTACTTTCATGGTCATTTATTTACTGGACACGATTCCACGTGTCTAAACCAGTGATGTTACCTCTTTCGACTGGCAAAAGCACATAAATTTATGCGTATGATGAAAAGAAGTCCAAATTTAATATCAGGTATCAGGCTCCTGCGCTAACGGTTGCTGCACAGGAAAAAAAAAATCGCACAAAATGATAAATTCAAATGAGTCCAACACAGCGACTTCGAGTTACGACTGAAACTCTCGACGAGCGACGAATTTGTTAACATGTGCTACATATGAAACAGGAGATATCTCAGGGAAAAAGGATGCTGTAAGCTCTGCTCTCATATGAGAACGACAGATCGGAGTGAAATCGGCTCTCCTGGTCACTGATCTACTAGTAGAGAGAGAGAGAGAGAGAGAGCGAGAGATAGAGAGAGAAGAGAGAGAGAGAGAGAAGAGAGAGAGAGAGAGAGAGAGAGAGAGAGAGACGTATGTCTAGCACGTACGTTGCACTATATTGATTTCAGGAAGGTCAGTAAATAAGGGAGATAAAAAGACTAGAAACGGACATAAAATACAATAAATAAAAAATTATCTGAAAAGGTTATATATATATATTATATATATATATATATATATATATATATGTATGTATATATATATATATATATATATATATATATATATATATATATACTACATACATATATATATATATATATATATATATATAAAATTTCCTATTAAAGAAAATTTTACTGAATCATATATGTATGTGTCTGTGTGTGTACGTGCGTGCGTATATATATATATAAATATATATATATATATATATATATATATATATATATATACACGCACGCACGTACACACACAGACACACATACATATATGATTCAGTAAAATTTTCTTTAATAGGAAACGTGCAATAGACTAGAAAACAAGTTTCCCGTATTTTTGTTCTTTTTTTGCGCCAACAGCCTGGCAAACTTGATTCACAGTTTCTGAGAAAAGTCGAGACCTTTGCATTTCTGAACGCTATAAATTAACGAGGTTATTCACTCGTAGAGAAAAGTAAGTTGGTAACGAGTTTCTGCCAAAAATTATATCAATTTAGAAGTTACTTTTGCTTCTATATGCATTCTTACAAAGCGCATTCAGGGAATTCGTCGTCAAACCGACTCCCTGTCTCTCTCTCTGTCTCTCTCTGTCTCTCTCCCTCTCTCTCATATACTGTTGTTTACAGCTTTGTTATCGCGCTTCATATTTTGAACATAATAAAACGATACACACACGCAGATACATATATATATAATATATATATATATATATATATATATATATATACACATATGTATATATATATATATATATATATATATATATATATATATATATATATATCATTACATTCGTAATTTGAAGCTTTACAACAGAGATGTAAACGATATCATCCAATCAAAAATCTGTTGCACTGAAGTCATCACCTTTAAGTCAACGTCTCAAACATCACTTTTTCCCTTTTCAAGTCCTGAACTATTTGTTGTCATTGTCAATAATAATACTTCGCCATTTAATGTTTAAAATGAAGAAAGTTTAGTTTGAATGTTTGTTTTCAAGATAATGAGAGCAAAGTTTAAGATTTGATGTTTTGGCTCTTCCTTGCCCTTAGCTTTGTCTTGAAGCTGAGATTTCGGAAGGGAAATAGATGCAATATGCTTAATAATCAAGGTTGGTTCTGCAAAAACCTCGAAAGGACATTTGTATGTTCCTTAAAG
>NC_087201.1:136850600-136855600 GCF_015104395.2 Macrobrachium nipponense
AATGAGTAATTTGTCCCATGTAACGGAGGCGCTGCATTGATCAGTATAAAATGAAGTACTATCCATAGTTTAGATATGAAATAATAACTTCACCTTGCTCCAGTCTCGCTAAAGGGAATCATAAACCCATTAACTCAATCAGGTATTTAAATACATTATATTCCAGACTATAACAGAATCTAAAGCAAATTCTTACGGCTGGAAGACATAAGTGATCAGTTCTTTATTAACTTCGGATCAATCCAAGGGATCAGGAAGAGCAGCCAAATTCTGCCAGCAATTATCCCAGAACCTTCATTTTTCTTATCGGCCTTCGATCGTCTTGCTTCTTACAGGCCAAAGCAAAGGTCGAAGTTCAAAACAAAGGCCACCTCTGTCTTCGCATGATATTAATTGAGAATTTCTTCTCTCTCTCTCTCTATCTCTCTCTCTCTCTATCTCTCTCTCTCTCTCTCAAGATAACCTTTACCGGAAACACCTGTTCCCTTCTCTTGAGAAACTTCCACTCTGTTCCGAGAACCCTGATTTTGGCTGACAGACTTTTTTTTTTTTTCTAACTCAAAGCGATTCGGGGTTTCTGTTCCTAAATTCACCAGCACAACTCCTCTCTCTCTCTCTCTCTCTCTCTCTCTCTCTCTCTGCATAGAAATATCTCTTTGTCGCATTTTAAATAGTTTCCTGTACGCGTATATCTGTACTTAATTACGAATCAATAGAGATAATCAGGATTAAATTATTTATTAGGGAATAAGCCGAATACGCTAATGTTATCAAACGTGCATTTACAGCGGTAATTTATTGTTCTGAATGGCGTTTAGCGCACGACATTTAAATAAATTTGGAGCAATTATGCTTCCTGGAAAGCTTATAAATGAAAATGACAAAGAGTCAACCTCTTTTATAACACATCTGTGTTCAACATCTTTACTGGTATAACGTTAGAAACAATAACAGGTATTCTGAGAAGTATTGTTAATAGAATACTCGACCCATGGAAGGGGCCCCTTTTAATCTAAAGGCCTGGCCACACTAGGAAACATTGTTTGCAAACAAAGTTTGCATAAAATGTTTCCTGTCCGGACCTCAGTTGTCGTCAGGATGCGTGTGGCTACATAAGCCTCTGCTTTCTACTTGGCTATTCTAATGCAGTCGAGGAGGGAAGGAGGATATGAGAAAGAAAAAAAGATGGGTAAGGAAGCTTTTAGAAAAGGGAGCGTGTCATGTTGACTTGCTTCGGGCGGAATTGAATATATATATATATATATATATATAATATATATATATATATATATATATATATATGTGTGTGTGTGTGTGTGTGTGTATGTATTTACATATAAACATACAAATACATTATACATGTGTATATATACATATACACACAGAAACACTAAATGTTTTCCATTCTGGATGGGAAACAAATATGCGGTAAAAAGTGTTAAACAAACAGTTTGCAAACATTGTTTGCAAACAATGTTTCCTAGCGTGGACAGGTCTTAAGAATATTTCAACCGATGAAATCCTGGGGTAAAAATAATTCTCATGAAGGCATAGTTACCTAGTTTGACTGAAATCCCTTTCTGCGCACAGTAGGACCAGCGATTAGGTAATTCTGCCCAGATGAATCTGACAGGTCCAATGACGGACAGACAGACTTAGAGACAGATGGATGACAAATTCATGCTCACTTCTGCATAGCAAGTTTGACTGAAATCCTTTCAACTGAGTATGATGGTTTACCTTTGTACCGCTTCACTGAAATTACTTGCAAGAAGTTGTGATGCGACATTGCGAAAAAGACAGGCGGGCAAGTGGAGGGAAACTGAAGCCGGACTCCATTAGGTAACGAACTAATAATACGAGCAATAAGTTACTCGATTACTTATTCAAAATAGATTAACGGTTATGGAATTGCTCCTTGGTCCATAGTCGATCTGTTGTTGTTATCAAAAGCGGCAACAACAGCAACTACAGCTACAACAATATTAATAAAAATAGCGCAACAAACACTCGCCTGAGATCAAGGCGCTTGATTGTTTTACCTTCTAAAACAGCTGAACTGTTTTAAGAGACCTGTTGCGCACAATGTATCAGCTTTTGTTTATTGTTGTTGATGTTTCCAGTTACTCGAAATTAATCATGTAAGCTTCTCTTTATAATGTGAAATATGGGGGAAGATTTTCGAAAATTTCTCAATAAACTTTAGTATATTTAGAAAACATTATTATTATAAAATAACTACAAATGAAGACTATAGTAACAGACATGGTGATATCAATAAAACCAACAACGATAATACAAGCACTGGGGGGATACCCGAACTGACAGTAGTGTGTTATTGAAACAACTTCGCTGTCACAGCCCACATTGTATTCCAACTCGAAAAATCTCTTGTCCATTACGGCGTGTCAAAGGGAAGTCATCTGGAAAAACGTCACAACAATAGATCAGCAGTCATTCCCAGTTAGTCTGGTGGAGCTTTTGTATCAAAATGGCTGCGTGGCATTTAATATCTGCTTGCAACTGCAATTATTTTCTATCTAATCTTCAAAGAAACAATTTGAAACCATATATACTAGGCGGCCTTAATATCTAATAAAAAAAATTTAATTTTAAAGCTTTGGTATTTGAATATTCTGGTGTCTCAGGGTAGCTTTGTCGATCATTATTCTCCGAAAATAAATAAATATAAAATTGAGATTATTTTAATATATAACTATATATGAATAATATTAACGAAACTGTGCATCTACACCTATAAACTCACTTATTAAATAGTTGCATCAATACAAGGACAAGACCCTGAGGAAGTCTGTAAACTGGAAATTTGGAAATTTAGATATTTAATCATAGTTCACTTGTTAAAGCTGAACTGTACCAAAAAGAGTAAATCACGTTTCTTGCAAAAGTAAGCAATGGTAACACATCATTTACAGAAGTACATTCCTGGTGACACCCATCCCATTTTCCCCGGCCTCTCTCCCCGGCCAAAAAATGGCCAAGCCACCTGTCTTTCCCTTCTACCATTAGGCGCGCACACACGCGTGCTTGGACAAATGGTACGCTGAAAGAAATACAGAGGTGAGGGGGAAAGGAGCTAACAATTCACTCTGCAATATGGACAATATAACGAATGAACGACTCTGATGCTGACGTTGCCTTTGCATACAGGTGGTATCCAATATCGTGCAATATTGGGTTCGCCCAATTAATCAATAGGCACCTTCTCTCTAAAATGTGAGAACAGAATAGCAGAACATCTGTCGCGTCCTGATGCCACGGAAGAGGGATAACTAAATAGGATTTTCATTGTAACTTACGGCAATGGCTACATCAAAGGACAGACTGAATTCCCGCGGTTATTTATTGCGACTCGTGACCGAAATTTGAGATTATGCTTTTCAACAACATTTCCAAAAGGCATCAGAGTTTATTAATCTATACTAAAATTCAAGTATTAAGAATTCAAATCTATTTTGCGTGCAATATTTTTTTATGCACAACAAATGCGAATTCTATACAGTGTAAGGTGTATTATCAAAGTCACATAAAATGAATTATACGCATAAATCACGAGTGATTGGTACTTAATTTGCGCTATATTATCATCAGAATGGGAACTGAAAGAAAAAGACTATAAACAAAGAACAGATCGTTTGGATCAGGACTTTATTAACTAGCCTTTTATAATGAAAGTAGATCATGTGTAAGAAGCCTTTTATGATGAAAGTAAATCATGTGTAAAACTATAAATTTGTGAGTGACTGGTTTAGTGCAAAATGAGTTAGAGCAATAAGTATTTTGTCTCTATGGCCATTTCATATTTGCATGGATGGGGTATGAAAGAAATCTGAGCATTGTTCAAAGATTGAATGTAAATTTGTGGAATGTGAAAATGGGTCGAGAATAGAATGTGGAGTCGCTAATGTTTATGGATGATACGAGGCTGATTGACGATATTGATGAGAAACTGCAGAAGCTAATGAGACAGATTAAAAGAGTTTGTAAGACCAGGAAGCTGTAGGTGAATAAACAATGGTAATTTCATGAGGGTATGGAGAGCTGGTAGATGGAACAACGGATATCGATATGGATAGTGGAATTCGTATTGGTATTTGTGAATATGTTACAAACGATGGTAAAGCAAGGAAGGAACCAGGGAAGAGAAGAGGAATAACTATAGGGAACTGGAATGTATGAGAGGATGTTGAGCCGACTGTCCTCCACAGAAATGAGGTGTGGATGTTAAATACAAATTTAACATCCACGATTTTGGATACTGTACAAACGACGTAGTGACTCAATACACTACGAAGACACTCCCACCCCCTCACCGAAAACCAACCACACAATTGTACCTTGCGGATGCAAAGACCCATCAACACCAAAGAAAAAACCAGTTAAAGCATATATATACTATATATATATTATATATATATATATATATATATATATATATATATATATATACGTATATATATATATAGTGATATATTATATATATATATATGTGTATATATATATATATATATATATATATATATATATATATATATGAAATTGTAATAGCCACAATGCCCCCTTAACTTCTTGAATTCCTTTACTCTTTTTGGATACGCCTTTGCAGTGACAAGCGTATTCCAAAAAAAGAGCAAAGAATTTGAGAAGTTAAGAGGGCATTGTGGCTATTACAATTTAATATGTACTGGTAAAAAAGTGACCAGTAGATTCTACATATATATATATATATCTATATATATATATATATATATATATATATAATATATATATATATTGGAAAATGTGGAAGATACAAGCTAGTGAAAGATGGTCATGGGAAATGAACATTTTTTGGAGGATAATAAGCGTAGTTCGTTAAATGACCCTCTGATGAATGGAGGTAAGGATCTTAACTGATTTGACCCTCATCAGCACCAGGAATTGTTTTCTTTAGAATATCTGGAGGTTGGCCAAATCGAAACACACTAGAACATGCATTT
>NC_087201.1:136860600-136875600 GCF_015104395.2 Macrobrachium nipponense
GGAGGGTAGTATTAAAAAAAAAATGTTGAAGTGAAAGACTTTAGACGCAAAGCACAAAGCACGAACTAATCTTGGACGACTACAGATTTTATGTCCTGAACCGATGTTGAATCTTTCCAAGATTTAAGAACAGCACTGGAAACAATCAGTTACTATTGCACAAAATACTAAACATCTAGAGTAGCTTCTCATTACGACAACCCGATGATTATAGAATAGTCGGTGAATAAATCACCCTAGATGCCTCATCTACAGAAACATCATTGCCATGGGACGTGAAGGGCCTCCGTTAAATTAACATAATTTTGTCTTTTCTGTGCTTTATCATTCACAAATCTCCACTCATCTCCAGCTTACCATCCCACAGTCCTCATCCAAGTAGGTCTGGCTCTTCTGGTGCCCATAGGGGTTCGGCTGACGCTATCAAATACGATTCTTTTATCAAAATATGGAAATTCCTTTTTTTCCTATTACATTACTATTTCTAACTCTATCATACCATCCAATTCCTAATATTCTTCTTAAATATTTATTCTCAAAATGACTAGATCTTTCAAATACAGTTTCATATCAGCGCAGCAATAAATTTCGTACTGAACCTTTGCATTATCAATCTTATTTTCATATGCAATTTTAGTCTCTTTGATTTCCAAATGGTGTTCAGCCTACCCATTGTTTGGTTTGCCTTCTTTCGTCTTCATTAAATTGTAATTCAAGCGACCGTGTACTGAATATCGCTGTTCTTCAATATATGAAAGAATCATCCTCACTGATATTCTCTCCTTCTTGTATTATTTTATCCTTCATTATCATAACTTCTGTTTCCCTTTGATTGACTTTTCGTCTCATGTCTCCAGACACGTGATCTATTCGTATAAGAAAACTTTGTAAATCTCGTAGTATTTTGCTGATTACAACAAAATCATCTGCACGTTCGAAGTCCGTCTTATGAATAATGTTAACAATCGGTGAGACGCTGTTAGGTCATTAAAAACTAAAGTGTCTTAAAAAACGACGGATACGTATCACGAGGATGAGTTTATTTATTAATCATGATAATGGGTCGTATATTCACTGGCCATAAACTTAACAATGTCGGTCGGTGTGAATAGTTAAACAATAGGAAATTTTTTTTTTTTTTTTTTTTTTTTTTTAAGGAAGCAAAGGCTATAAAAAATAAGCAGATACAGAGAACTCGATAACCATTAACCATGTTAGGCAATTTCATAAAAAAGTTCCGTATTAACATATATTATCGAAATGTTAGATAATTAGGAAGGGCAAATTTTATTATGGAATTGACACTAGGATGACTGTTTCGTACGGTTTGAAGACTTGGAAATTTTAGTATATTTTAGTAACTCCTTATCTGAAACAAAACCAAAGGAGATATTTGAAGTGTAAATGAAGTAAGTTTAACGATAAAATATTAAGACAATATTTCAAGATTGGCTGCTCTTAGTAACTGAATCTCTCTCTCTCTCTCTCTCTCTCTCGTCGATGTCGACATTATGCTTTTATCTTATGTTTTTTCGTATTAAGAGTAAAACCACTCTCTTAATATGAACTAGCAAAGAAAATTTAATGAAGAAGAGAGCCAGACGCACAACGTCGGCACCAATTCAGTCTTCGAAACTACAGGAAAAAACATTCAAGGATTTTCCAACTAGCCAGTTTAATATTATGCTTCCACAACGTCCTTAAAGAACTAAACGCATTCAGTTTAACTTCGTAAACCCAACACGCGCATAACTCATAGCTATAAAAGTCTATACCAGTAAATATGGACAGCTTTAATCTCTAATTGTGAAAAGCACTAGCGACAGGACTAAGTGATTTTGTGAGATAGGGTCCTAGAGATGTTCCTTTCGAATTCAGTGCGACAAAATCCATCTAGATCTCCTCAGTTCTAAACCTGTCAAGGTTATCTAGTATCTTTTTATGTCTTTTGAACAGAAATTACACTTAGTGAGAGGAACTTCAGTAGAGGAACATCTACTGAGGTCTCTTTAACCTCAAACGTCCCCATGATAAAGCTCACATTTGTCTCTGGGGACAGTTAATTTTCCATCATTTCGAATGGGAAACCAATCTACTACCAATATGAACCTTCATAAGGAGCTATGAGGCATTGACAGAACAGTAGGAAGAAAGATTTCAAAATGCAAGGCCCCGATGACGCTTTGACAATAGGAAAGACGATTCAATAATACAGCTTTTAGGGAGCCAACTAACCAGAGTTTTGAACTGAAGAAGCTCAGAGAAATGTGGATTAAGTCAGGTCTGCGAATTCCTACGCTGCAAGCAGCTTGTGAGGAATTTACATAGCAGGAGATGAATTCATGACAATTCGAAGAACATAGAAACCTAGAGGCCTGTGATGAATGTATACGTCATTGCTGATACAGACCCTGGTGCGATCATAGGGTATCAGCAGATCTATCGCGTGTGAACGGAACACGGATCACCAACTCTTGAGAGAGAAGAGAGGAGAGGAAGAGAGAAAGGGAAGAAGGAAAGGAGAGAGAGAGAGGACGAGAGAGAGAGAGAAGAGAGGGAAGAATGAGAGAGGAGCAGAGAGAGAGAGAGTTTCCTTTCGCGCAGTTCTGCGAGAGATGATGTAACGAGGCAGGCAAGGATTCGCTAAAGGCAAGGCGATGCCGAACACATGTGTGGATCAACGAGGAAAATTGCAATTTCACGCTGCAATGTCGCATTGCTATTTCATATTGCCCTTTTACCGCTTCGGCTCCACATTGCAATTTCACGCTGCAATTTAAACAATGGCCGATTCTTAACGAAACTCTTTCGTTTTAAATAGTCATAGAAGATTACGTATGCAACAGACATTATTGCAGAGGGAACAATGATCACAGAAAGGCCTTCAAAGCTACGCAAGATGGAGTTTAGCTCGCTTGTTTCATTTCGACGATTAATCTTCACGAAAATCTGTTTAGGTCTATGAATATATATATATATATATATATATATATATATATATATATATATATATATATATTTATTTATATTTATCTATTTATATATAAATTCTTTACGTACCATGAAAGATATAGTCTAATCTTCATATGCAGTAAGATTATGTTTAAAGCACACTTCACTTAAATAGTATATGATGAAGTATGTGTTCAAACTAGCGCATGTATACAAAATCTGAACAGAAGCATCTTTATCTAACACCATTTAACATACGTCTTTTTACTAGCACGAGTAGACAATGCACTTAAAAACAATATATAGAGAAAAATGCTAAAACACATACATACATACATTGATTTTACTCATTATTTAATCTTTATGGATAAGATTCTAAAAGAAAAAATGAATACAGCGTGGAAAAGGAATGTAAGCCCATCTATGTTGGCCACACGATGATAATCGTAAGGCATTCCCACGTGCTGAGGCTCGGCAGGCAGGAGTGCTCTTGGAACAAGAGCCCGTGCTGGCACCAAGCCAGCTAAATCAGAGCCAACCAACTGGCAGGAGCAGACTCACACTAAAGTCGAGAGTAGCTCAGGGTGCTGACGTGACGCTCATTCAGCCCAGGAGCCTGGTAGTATGGAACACTTCTAATTATGGCAGAACAGTGTTACGTAACCTGTCTAATTTATGACTTCCTGATATTATCTACCAACCGATCACACTCACTGTAGGCGGAGTCGGTAACTTCACTGAAGTCCTGATTTCTCCTTTGTCCGTCCGCTAGTTCGAATCCACGGGAGGGCGAAATTATTTTCAACTAAAAAAATTCCCCTTTGGTTAATATTTATGAAAATATATTAATTCCGAGGGAGAGCGAATTAGATATTAAAGGAAATTTGTAGCTTAATGCATGTATATGAATCAGGGTGATGCGATAATATATATATATATATATATATATATATATATATATATAAATATATATATATATATATATATATATATATATATATATATATATGTGTGTGTGTGTGTGTGTGTGCGTGTGTGTGTGTGTATGTTTTCTGAGCTCAGTCTTTCTTTCGTCGGCAAGTTTCATTAGATGCTGACAACTTATTATTTTGCAACAACACTTTGCAAATTGCCCGGAGTTACCTGTCTTCAATGCTATTCCAAAGTTCTGAAAGAAAATATGGACACTGATTCGATACCTTCACATATTAAGCACCATTTACCTTTATAATGGAATCCATTTACATTGACATTAACTCAGCTCAACGAGGATTAAATACGGTATGTAGATCTGCAAGGGCCAGGATCCGAACCCATACCTTAGGAATTAATGCTCACCCACTAAGCTATCATGAGAGCTACAAGTATTGTATAAGCTGATATTGAACTGCTGTATATAAGTCTTTACAATCCAGGTTCTGTACTTGGAATGGAAATCAATGAAGGTTTGGTCACCTATTCCAACATTCCAACACATACACACAAAAACACACACACATATGTATATATTATATTATACATAATATATATATATATATATATATATATACATATGTGTGTGTGTGTGTGTATGTGTGTGGATGTATAGTCACTGTACCTTGGGGATTGGGGATTAACTTCATCCCATTGGGAAATGTAACTCACGAAGTCCTTCCTCCCGGCAGGATTCGAACCGAAGCCAGTTTAGAAACAGACATGAGTGACTGGCCACCCTTTCGAATCCTGTCGGGGACGCAGCACTTGCTAATCTAATTCTATGAGGTTAAGCTAACCTAGGAGTCGTAGTGAATTGGATATTAAACGACATTTCTAGCGTATAGTAAATGCCATGTGTATATAAATGACAAAAATTCACACACACGCACATAAATATATATATATATATATATATATATATATATATATATATATATATATATATATATATATATATCTATATACGTATAAGTCATATCACATTTCCGTGATTCATATACATATATCGAGCACAATGTCTTTAATATCTAATTCGCTCTACCTCGGAATTAATATATTTTCACATATGCTTAACCGAAGGGGAATTTTTTTTTCCCGATAATAGACTTGCCTGGACCAGGGCGCGAACCCGTGTATCCTTTTCAAACCCAGGTAAGCTTCACTTGACGTTCCTGGGTTTGAAAGGATACACGGGTTCGCGCCCTGGTCAGGCAAGTCTATTATCGAGAAAAAATTCCCCTTCGGTTAAGCATATGTGAAAATATATTAATTCCGAGGTAGAGCGAATAGATATTAAAGGACATTGTAGCTGCGATATATATATACGTATATATATATATATAATATAATATATATAATATATTATATATATACAGGGTGTAACACGAGTTTATGCAAATATTTCGAGAAATGAAAGAAAAAGTCATTCTGAGCAGAAAATGTTATATAGACATACGCATTTTAAGGCTTCGTTTTTCGGTGAGGTGAATTTTGAAAATAACCGTTATCATTAAATGGCCAAGTAAGATGGCGCGCACGGGATGTCGGAGTACGCACGGCTATGGATACTGGGAGGGGAGGGGGATGTCACTTCTCTTGTTACTCCTGCCTCGCTTTTCCGCCAAGAACATGTTGGGTTTACAAGTGTCAGATTCCTTATTTATTTTGTGAGCAAGAAATTGGAGACAATACCTTACCGTTCCAGTAACGTGCAATATGCAGATATGATGATTATTTATGGGTTTTGCATCAATGAATTCCACTGTCATTATAATAGGAAATCGCAATTAGCCCGATGCGATGTGAATAAAATACTTCCAAATCAAATGCATTCTTTAGGTAATGAGCAAAGGGGAAAAATGCAAGTATCATTGAAACCTCCCAATGGTATTCACGGAAATCCGATAAAGGAAAGAAAAGGAAACCGAATGGAATCAAAGATTTAAAACGTATTTTCAAAAATTTCTAGTTCTCTATCAAAAGTAGTATTCTTCATACACCAGTCGTAGGGAAAAACGCACTTAAGAAAATGCTTTCGTCTCTGTCAGATGAAAAAGAATGAGAACATAATGGAAAATTCACTCTCTTTAGTCTTTCCTGGAAAAGGTAGAACGTATATTCATGCAGCAATCGAAAGAGGTCAAAAAGCTGACGTTGTTCAAAGTGCAGTAATCTCCCTACCTGCATTTCCTCGTCATCACGAATGCTGTCATTATCACCCATTCAGCATAGGCCTAGTCCTGACTCCTGATTCAACAATTCCGTGACATTTACAGTACTTTCTTGGTACGTAAAGCTAATCATTACAATCAGATTACAGTGAAGTCTGTTCATGGGTGATTTACTAATTGATGGGACTGTAATGTTACATTTTTCAAAAACCTGCGAGAAAAAACTCGTAATTAAAAGACTAGCGATCCAGTTACCTGATGCCCTTCATCAACCCCACCCCTCCCCTCCAACCTCCTTTTCCCTGAATACCCAGACATCGCGTACGCCATGTTGGCCGAGGGGCAGCGTTAAGGAAAACCGGTTATTTAAAAAATTCGCCTCACCGATAACGAAGCCTTAAAATGCACATGTGTATAGAACATTTTCTGCTCAGAATGACCCTTTCTTTCATTCTCGAAATATTTGCATAAACTCGTGTTACACCCTGTATATATATGTATCTTTATTGTCCACTTTCACAAACTTACGGGAACATACATAAATATAAACGTACCGTAAATATCACCTTGTAACACTTGAAATAAAAAAATAAATAAACAAAGGAAAGTTTAACGGCACTACAATAAACCTTCCAAAGCACCACATCGATGAAACCTTTTTTATGTGTTGTAAAATGCACACACACACACACTAACATGCAAATGAATTATTCAAAGCGCAGCACCTCGTTACTGGCGCGACCCTGGCAATACGACAGGAATTTTTACTGCACAGTCACACAAAAAATAAAATAAAATACTTCACCACTTTCCGGGTATTGCAAATGTTTTTCAGTCCTACGTAGGACAATAATTTCTCCACAAGACAAAAGGTCAACCTCGTTATCTATTTTCGGGAGGATTATCCAAGGTCGATGGTACCTTACCTGTGAGAGATGTCCTGCCAATGTGCATGAATGATGCATATAAATGCCCATCAATATTCCTGAACCCATTTATTACCAAAGCGAGCCGTGAAAGAGTTTGACGTGAAAATCTATTTCCTATGTGCACTGCGATACTTCCCATCGCCCTGAAGGGGGGTGTCGGATAGATGGGGTTACTGGAATACACTTTTGACCATTCGTTTGCAGAGCGTGCCAGCGTAGGTGGGTTCTAAAATATTCAAGATAGAAAAGGCAGAAAATCCCTTTTTGGGCAAATATATATACTGTGCTTTATGTGATCTTTAATATACTGAGAAATCATATCTCTTTGTCCAAGAATGGACTCGGGGAACTTGCTTGGTTTGCAAAAGAAAAAAAAAAATCAGTCTACGTTGGTATGTCTAGGTCAATATTTTAGGAAACAATTTTTAAGCATACCAGACACAATAGCAAGCTGATAAAATGAGCCACAATACCCGAGGGACAGCAAGTTCGAAACATAACCGTGAGTAAAAGAATCCCAATTCCACAATTTCCAGGCACGTTATGGAGTTTTCTGAAAGTTACTTGTATGATTACTGTCACATGTTACTTGTCAGAGCTCCTCCTGATTCTAAAGCTCGACGTCTGTAGTTCTTCCGATTAAGTAAAACGTACACAAATGGGCTCCGGTATTACTAGATACGATCTTCTTAAGAAACATTTTTGAAGATGGTTAATATTCTATATGTATCTTCAGGATAGGCGACGGCATGTTGCAATTTACCCTATAAACCATAATTAGGTATCTGTCTTTGTCAACCAGTCTCTGCATATAAATGCAACTCTCCTAATCCCCTTGGTTATATTATGTGAATATACAAGAAGGAATTATACGTGAATATATTATTAAATACAACATGGAGGTCGAAAGGGGTTTTAAGAATACCGTAATTAGATTTCTTCATCATCCAGTGCATTTTGAAAGTCCCCATAAAGCAGTTGGACTTGGAAATGAGGGAAACTTTAAAGCACTGTAATTTCTTCAAGTTTCAAATTTTAAAGTAAGAACAAAGCTTTAAAACTAATCAAGTAAAATAATATTTACTTTTATACAATTTCCTTCTCATATCTAGATGATCTGGTTATGGACAGAGCGTCAAAATATACCGGTGTATGCTTTTAGTGCATACACTCAGTATCCTCTCACATACTTGGGTAAACATACCCACGGCCGGTACAGTAGAGAACTATTTCTTTTCAAGCTTTCAAAAAAGGTTGAAATTTTCTTATTCCTTCACACTCCCCTCGGAGAAAGGGGAAATCACCCACAATTCCACTTTATGTCACAGTACGACAGAAAAGATTTGAAGATTTTTTTTTCTTGTCAAAAAAAGCTCCCCTCTCCTAACGTAGCATTCAACTTAGAGATAAAAGGTATATTGAAATCTTCGCTTCAGGGTAGCAGGGGAAATATATTTAATAAAATAAAAAAATAAACAAACACAAAATAAAAATATATCACGACTTCTTTCATATGAGCATTTTCAAAGGCGAATCCACAGGCTATTCCTGGTTATGATGATTATATTTACATAAGGGCCAGAACTTTAGGGTCTGCCATCAAACATCCAAAGTAAATTGATCGTGAACTCAAATAAGGGAAGAAGCCTTTCTAAGCTAAAATGTAGCAATATATATAATGAAGAAAATGATCACGTTGGCTTTTCTCAGCTTGGTATTCTCTTACAACCTGTTGTTTGAATCTGCCGTTAAACATATGCAGCCAAAATCAGTGAAGCTTTTCCCCTACGTATAGCAGTTCGTAAACTGTTCTATTTTGTGAACAGCTCATATACTATTAGAAGCGTTGATAACTCGCTTATGGTCTCATTAAGTTCTTCTACACTCGGAATTTATGAACCACGAAGCCCAGTTAGCGGGAAAACCTGCATGGGATTTCATGAGTAACTTTTAGGTACTAAGCATTAGGCCTCATATTTTGAGTACATTTCTTTTCTTGGCATTGACATACCTTTCAATGGCTTACAAAAGCTATATTATACAGTGTCTGCGGATAATCCCAAGAAAAGAGAATTCCTTTGTTTGAAGGTTAAAAGAAGAAATCTGTTATAGTTTTGAGCATATGATAAAAACCTATCGATACCTATTAAATGTGAAATGAATAATATATATATAATATATATATATATATATATATATATATATATATATATTTATACAATATTTTGATATACTCGTTTGTTTGTTACATTTTCGTAATTTTCTGACTGGTTCTCCGTACTTTATTTGTGTATTATATATATATATATATATATATATATATATAATATATATATAATATTATATATATACATATATATATAATGTTTTTACAATTTTCTAAATTGTCGATGGTTATCCGATTTACATATATTGTATATAATATATTATTATATATTTATATATATAATATTATTTTATATATAGCACGAAGAACCAGTCATAAAATTACGAATATACAACAAACATACTAATACAAAACCCGACTAAACATTTCCTATTCATGACCTTTCTAAACAGACATAACCATGTCCTAATCCATAATCAATTAATGATAATGGCTTTCGTAGGACACGTAATGCGATTAAACGGTAAGCACTTGGAATTAGCATATTAATGCCAGAATAGGAGGACCTCTCAATTTGGACCCACTGTTCAATGCTTGCCTGTTGCCAGAAGAGCTGGGGTTATTCCGGGTACGTCAAGGACGTGGATTGGATTTATTTTTTTTTGCGCTGTGGTGATTCGTTATCTAATTAAAAGCGTTCCTGAGCACTTTTACTGACGTTAGTTTTCTGATTCTCCACTTGTATCATTTTGTGATGGTTTGATGTGCACTGTCATGTCATACAAAATAGACGTTTATTCACCCACGTCCAGATCGTTGTCAGAAATAATTCTGTATTCGATTAATCCTTACCAGTAAAAGTATAATGTCAATATTATAAGGTTTCAGTTAGGAGACATGATGCAAGAAGCTTATTTAGAAAGTTATTATTTCATGTGTATGTATTCATGAATACACACACACACACACACATATATATATGTGGTGTATGTATGTGTAGAACTGAATAACGAAAACAAGGAACATGATGAACACATAAATAAAGACAAAAGCCACACAGAAAAGAAAAGCGATCGAGTTCTGCAAGGCCTTTCGACTTCGTGTCCTTAGCAGATTGAAGAAATATAAAAACAAGTTTAAAAAAAGCTCGTACAAATGACAGATGAGATTACAAAGGAAAATATATGTACCTGGAATCCAACACGACCTACCAAAACAGGGTTAAGAGGTTTTGCAAAAAGATTAGGTCCAACAGCTCAGAATCAGGGACGAGACAATTTAAATATTATACAAAAAAGGAGACTGACCACCAAAAAATGTTATAAAAGTACAACTCGGTAACTTTCCAACTGGCAAAACAACAAAAACTTTTGCAAGCTGAAATTGAAATAAAAAATATTAAACATACAAATACGAAGAAAATATATATAAGTAACTAATTTCTTGAACGTTTAACTAATACAGGGGTCCAAATAGTACATCCCAAGGCTAAGGTTAAAATTACAACTGGAAGTAAGCTGCATAATAGCAGATTCTAAAAGATTTTGTGAAGATAAATCTTTCGATCTGGCAATGAATGAACTTTCAGTCCAATTTATCCTGTGAGAGTTTTCACTTAAATGAATGAATATAGCATTGGAGGCTCGCCCAGTTTTGACAGAATATTTATGCTGTTTAATTCATACTTCTAAATCCTTGCTAGATTGGCCGATATAAAAGGAACACACACATTATATATATATATATTATAATATATAATATATATTATATATATATATATATATAATAATCATATATATATATCTATATATATATATATATATATATATATAATATAATATATATACATCATATATATATATATATACTCTATATATATAAATATATATATATGTATATTATATATATATATATATATATATATATATATACAATATATACTATATATATATATGCCCGAGCGTGTGTGTGTACTACAGTCAGTAAGACTGTCAACCACCAGTAAAGACTAGTATTTATTTCTTTAGTGGCGGACTCAATAGACTAAAGTTTTAAGTAATACGACTAACAACCTTTTTTGGGGACGAGAAGCTTTCAATTTGATTTTTTTTTAGCAATTTCTCAAATAAGTAATAGATAAATCAATCAATCAATCAAAATAAAAAAATGAATAAATAAAAGTAATTACATATATAAAGAAATCAAAATAAATAACTAAAAATAAAAAATAATAAAAAATGATAAATACATAAAAAATAAATGAATAAAAATCAATAAATAGAAGCTTTTTGCCCGTCATTTTTGCTTCGTCGATTGAAAAAAAAATTCTTAAAGCGAATATTTCCACAGACTTTCGGTGAAGTTAGCTTTTTTGACGCAAGTAGGAAAAAAAAAAAAAAAGAAATCTTAAGTCTTTTCTCCATTACTGTCACATAAAGTAGAATGTGCATAATTTTCCCCTTTCTCGAAGGGGAATGTGAAGGAATAAAAAAAAAACTATTCTGAAAGCTTGCGAAGAAATAATTCTATGAAAAAAAATATCATCGAACAATATTTGGATATAATACATAACTGGATCTATGTCTTTTGTCTATCTACGCACGAAGTAACTTTATATGGCTATGGCTGTGGCAGCAAACTTTAGAGTGTTTTCTTTTAATAAACACATTACGAATTTCATTGTGACTGCGAAACATTGCACTACTAGTTTAGGATGATTCATCCATATCCGTATTTATTCTCAAGTCCGTCATTTTTATACACAAACGATCATTATCAACGTAATATGATCGATTTCGTTCTAATACCACTAAACAAATTCACTGTCACGCCGTTAGTTATTTATTACAGTAACGATGACCATGATGAATATCGCTGCCAACGTTGGTTCAAATTGACATAAACGGGACTGTACGTCCATAGCTTTCGTCTGTTAAGGCTTATTGAAAACAATGATTAAACTGCCATCTCGTGTTAGCTTATCGGTATTGTCGTTGTTCTTAGGCGCCCTGTCATTATGATCATCTTCATTATCTAAGTCATTATCAACCTTAACATCATTATCAAGGCCCTCATCAACCTGACTTCCTGAGCTCGGAGTGTGTAGGGATGCTATTTCACTCAAGATTAAATGAAGAAGAAGAAGAAGTAGAAGAAGAGGTAGAAATAGAAGAAGAAGAAGAAGAAGAAGAAGGAGCCGTGTGTATCGTAGGCCTTTAAAAAGAAGAGCGCCTTTACAAAAGCGAACTGAGTCAATATGCTGAGAGAAGAGGCGGTGCCCCTCAAGCATTCAGGTCCTGAAAGGGATAAAGATTGCCTCGGGCCGCCCAGGTTCTCCCTAGAGAGCTCCAGGCGCTTGGAGTATGTTGCCAGCGAGCTACTGCTGCGGCAACTCCTGAACTCCAATAGGAGGACAAACAGATACTTCTTTGTACATTCCTAGGAATATAAACTTCTGGTTCCGAAGGTACAAAATTCACGCCGATATGCGCACCCAGAAATACGGACCCCACTCTCTCTCTGGTTTAGTAAGAATATTGGCTTCATAACTTTCCTTTTTAAGAAATGCAAATGGAAATCTCATCAAATATACATTATTTAGCCTACAGATACTGGAGGTTCTTACTGTATTTTTATTTTGAATTCGTGGGGGAAGGCCTCTTTTTAGCTGCATAAAAACATGAGATATATTTTGACAGCATTCCATCTGCAACAGAAACCCCTTGGCTATCAGTTGTCTTATGTAGGGGACCATTGGAGCGTATCATTAATGTGCATTTGAATAACAGTGGATATTCTCTTAATCTTCCGTTAATATCTATAGCATTTTCTACTTAAATTAAGGATATGAAGGCCTAGTCACTCGCCCAACGTTACCAAAGACGACTTCCCAAAAAGATTCTGCAGAATACTTTTGAAATAAGAACAACGTAGTTGGATCATATTATAATCTGTTATTTATGGTTTTACGCCTAGATTAGCGTCTTATGGGGCCTTTCTTAACCATTTTTCTAAACCACGGTCAAGAGTGTACCGTGAAATTATTCTTTGACTCAAGGTCCTAGCCATAGCCATAAGGTTCAACCCATCTACATTTTTATTCCCCCTTTAAGCTTCGAAAGTTTTCGTCGTATAAAGCTGTGGTAATTTGATGAATTCATTTGAATAATCAGTGTTAATGTCTTTCCGTGGGCGTGCGTGTGAATATTCAGGCTTCGAGTCAGGCTACGTAAATCCTACTTCTTTTAGTTCTTCAGGAAGTTCGACGTCAATAACCATCGTCACTGAGATCCTGGAAGTGTAAAAGTGATATTTAAGGGACCTTTATAGTATATATGTCCGCTTAGTTGACAGTTGTCTCACGAATAAATTATGGGTACAGTAACTATACTCTGTTTTTTTTCATCTGTCCATCCGCTTGTGGTGTTCTCTCATGGTATCACTGCTTCCCGGGCTTTAAATAGTTACGCTATGTGTAAATTTTAGGTAAATAAAAGGATATCTTGGTGTACATTTGCAACTGAAAAGCGTTTTAATAATTTACTGTATGCGAATTACACCGTTAATATTCGAAATAGGATATTGTTATTATTGTTGAATGTAAGCTGAATGTGACTATCTAAAGCCCGGGGCGCAGTGTTACCATACACAAACGCCAAGGCGGCTGGACAGATGGAAAAAAAAAAAAAACGAGTATAGTTAACATTCTGGAGTATGTCTCAAATCTTTTTCCAGATACCAGGTAAATATTATGTTCTAGGGTCCTAAGAGCTTTGAGATACAGAATGGGCGTTACTGCCACATCATGATAAATTGAGAAAGCATATTTTGTATGTCATCTTATGGTCAAATTTAATTTGGAACCGACGCATTCAGTTTATTAAGAAAAAACACCTTAGACTCTCCCCACCTCACCTCCCTGAATGTGAATATATCATCAACATGCCTAAGCCTTGACAAGTTTTGTGGTTTCCTGGACGGCACGATTAATATTTATATATTCCATGTAAAGATTAAACGAACTTTTATTTATAAAAGTTACCATAAAAGAAAAATCTATTTATTTACGCACAGGGTCCTTAATTTTATAGTTGAGTAACGCTTTTCTGACTACGAAATTAATTTCTTAGTCAGTAAAGACAACACATCGTCAGTAATAATAATAATAATAATAATAATAATAATAATAATAATAATAATAATAATAATAAGAGCATCAAGGAAATAGATACCCTAATCCAGACTGTAAGGATTGTATCTGGAGACATCAGGATGGTGTTTGGAATAGAAAAATGCGCCTTAGTCAACATACAAAAGGGCAAAGTAACAAGGCCTGAAGGGATAAAGCTACCAGATGGGAGCAACATCAAATACATAGATGAGACTGGATACAAATACCTGGGAATAATGGAAGGAGGGGATATAAAACACCAAGAGATGAAGGACACGATCAGGAAAGAATATATGCAGAGACTCAAGGCGATACTCAAGTCAAAACTCAATGCCGGAAATATGATAAAAGCCATAAACACATGGGCAGTGCCAGTAATCAGATACAGCGCAGGAATAGTCGAATGGACGAAGGCAGAACTCCGCAACATAGACCAGAAACCTAGGAAACATATGACAATACACAAAGCACTACACCCAAGAGCAAATACGGATAGACTATACATAACACGAAAGGAAGGAGGGAGAGGACTACTAAGTATAGAGGACTGCGTCAACATCGAGAACAGAGCACTGGGGCAATATCTGAAAACCAGTGAAAACGAGTGGCTCAAGAGTGCATGGGGAGAAGGACTGATAAAAGTAGACGAAGACCCAGAAATATACAGAGACAGGAGAATGACAAACAGAACAGAGG
>NC_087201.1:136880600-136918100 GCF_015104395.2 Macrobrachium nipponense
GTCTCTACGTCTGATATCTTTAGAATTTCAAATCTTCCAACGGTAAAAGTAGTCATGATAAAAATGAATCATAATAAAGATGGTCAGACGTTCAGAAGACAAACAGAAAGAGATAACTGCATTAAAAAATGATACGACAAAGAATATATGCCATTTTAGGAATAAAAAAATCAAAATAAAAAAAATCAAGGCAAATGATTTCTGTTTTTACAGATTCAGTGGGGAAAGACAATTTAATTTGAGGTACTTTAATCGAACCCAAAAAAAAGCTTTGTGTGTGTGTTTGTGCCACATACACTTTTACGAGCATTGAGCAATTTCAACCAAATTTGGTATACAAATAACATAGCATTGGGGAAAGAATACTGTAGGAGTGAGAATCAATGGTACCAAAGGCGGGGGGGCGTGTTTGTGGGGAAGGGGTGGGAAGGGTTAATGGGAAAATAACCAAAAATGTTAGATATTAGTGTTAAACCCATAGTTTTCGAGATCGATGAGATGAATAGTGACATTCCTAATGCCATTCAAGTCCAGGTTCAGCCCCAATAGGGAGGAGATGAAAATGGGTGGGAAGGGGTAATGTAAAGATAACCAAAAATGACAGATATTAGTATGAAATCCATAGTTTTCAAGGTTGCTGAGATCAGTTGTGACATTCCTGATGCCCTTGAAGTCCAATTTCAACCCCAATAGCGAGGGGGTGAAAAAGGATAGGAAGGAGGTGATAAAAATAATAAAAAACGACAGATATTAGTGTCTAATCCATAGTTTTTTAGGTCACTGAGATGAATAGTAACACTTTCAACGCCCTTCAAGTCTAAATTCAGTCCCAATAGGGAGGGGGGTGAAAAGGGGTGGGAAAGGGTTGATATATAAAAATAACTGAATACGACCGATATTGGTTCTAATCCATAGTTTTCGAGGTCGCTGAGATGAATACACTCCCGAAGCCCTTCAAGTCCAAATTCAGCCCCATTAGGGAGGAGGAGGGGTGAAAAGGGGTTGGGAGGGGGAAAAACCAAAAATGACAGGTATTAGTGTCTAATCCATAGTTTTTGAGGTCACTCAGATGAAACGTGACAATTCCGATGCCCTTTAAGTCTTCCCAATACAAAGGGGTTGAGAAGGGGTTGGAAGGAGGTGAAATAAAAATAACAGAAAATGACAGATATCAGTGTCTAATCCACAGTTTTTGAGGTTGCTAAAATGATTTGTGACACTCTCAATGGACTTCAAGTTCAAGTTCAGCCCCAACAGGAGGCGGGGAGTGAGAAGGGGATGACATGTAAAAATAGCTGAAAACTACAAATGTAAGTGTCTAATTTATAGTTTTCAAGGTTGCTGAGATGAATAGTGACACTTCCGATGACCTTTAAGTCTAAGTTTAGCCTCGATTGAAAGTGTCTAGTCCAGAGCTTTTGAAGTCGTTGAGATGAATAGCGACACTCCTGATGTCCTTAAAGTTCAAGTTCAACCCGGATATGAAGGGGGGGGGGGGCTCGGGTTGAGAAGTAGTGAAAATAAAATATAAAATTCAATGTAAATTAGTGTCTAATCCATTGTTTTCTGACATCACTGGGATGAACAGAGATACTCCTGGAGCCCTTCCAAAATGCTGGGTAATGTAACTGAAGCAACAATCTTAACAGGAGGGAGAGAGAGAGAGAGGAGAGAGAGAGAGAGCGAGAGAGAGAAGGAAGATGAGAGAGAGAGAGAGAGAGAGAGAGAGAGAGAGAGAGATTGCCAGTTGTAAGTCAGCTTTCCCGCCGCGCCGAATTGGTCAGCTAGTTGTCAATAAGCAAGAAAAAGCCAACAATAAAAATAACAGTGCGCATGTATATAAAATACTGTAATGCGTCTTATTACTTCCGTGCACTCTAAGAGCAGCTCGCATACTATCATGTGCACATCATATAAATATATATATATATATATATATATATATAATATATATATATATATATATATATATATCGAAGGGCAAAAAATACAATACAACAAATACTGATGAATGATTTCTACAAACGTCAAAACCCTTCTTCTCCAAAGAAAATAAGGTTAACCTCCCCTCGTGTAACGCGACAGTATATCAACTAATTTTCATGCAAGAAAACAGTTAACGACTGACTCCAAACCATTATCAATTTAACAAACATTCCTTATCCGTTCTCTTTTGTCGAAAGGACTTCAAAGTCCATAAGCAATTACCTCGTGTTTGTTATCTTGCCGGTCATGCAATGTCGCGTTACAGTTAATTTACGAGACGTTACATTTCGTGCACAGTTAGAGTCGGCTGACTCAGTTGAATGAATTCATCTCACTAGTATATCATTTCCTTTCCCGGAGTAAGATGCATGGATTCCAAGCAATGAAAAAGCAATCTGCATGCGACGAACGCTGAACTCTTTGCTTTTATGTTAAATTGTCCCTTAGGGATAATTCAACATTGATTTTCCTTCCGTTCTCAGATGCCTTCCTCCAAATGCCAGATGACAAATTAGGCACAAATTACGTATAAGCGTATGCCATTAAAAGACCGAAGTGTAGAAGGAAGTTACAATTCACAAAGTTTCTGTGCTACTTTGTCATAGTTATGCCATTAAAAAACGATAAATGTCTAGAGCTTTCCACCTTTCTCTCCCGCTCTATTCGCCATAAATGCTGAGTCAGGAGAAGTAAACCATACACATCATAGAAGACCCTTATTATTAGTCACTCAAATTCCAAGCAAAAACACCTCAAATATATAGATAAATCTTGTGACCAGACTAATTTCGTTTGCAAAAATAAGTTCTAGAAGTTGCCTGATGCTTTGTCATTCTGTCGTCTTCAAAGCTTCTCGAGGGATACCGATAGATTCCTAGAGCAAAGTAATAATGCATATTCGAATGATTCCACAAAACGTCATTATTATTTCCATAAAGTAGCAGACCACTTTTCCTGAAACACGTGTACTGTAGATGAAAATCACGTTCCCGATGAAAAAATAAATAAATGAAAAAAATAAAAACGAGAGTGTATGAATAACAATGATACATTTATTTTACTCCCTTCTGTGAAAAAATGAAAATTCAATGAAATTCTAAAGAATACTCATGAACATACGCTTATGATGTTACCATTTCACCACGCAATAAAGGGTTTCAAGGTTGAAGATTGTTAAGATATAAACACATGGTCTTGAAATAAAGTTATTGGTGAGTTACCTCAAATTTTGTTAGTATACAATACGCAGACTGGATTGAGTTGATTGCATTTGATTCTTCAGAAAAACTAAGATCTGATCGTGGGATTCCATTTCCGACAAAAACATATTAAAATTATTAATTATCTAAAACGAAAGCGCCAATATTAAGGTCTCGCTCGTATTTGGAAAACTGAAGTTCTGGCTCTGAAGATTTATGCACAGCGTTAAATTAAGAGATAAAACACTTTACCTACCCTGAACATGCCCCTGAATAATATACTCTACAATTTAGCGAAATGCTGTATGACCACTGTGTCTACCGAACCAGACACACACACACACACACACACACAGAGAGAGAGAGAGAGAGAGAGAGAGAGAGAGAGAGAGAGAGAGTTTATTTAGGTGAACGTATTCGTACGATTCTCTTTGTAATATCCAAATGAGTCTTACATTCCCAGGAACGCGCAGAAAGGTGCTCAGTCGCTGTGCAGTTTGAATACAGAAGTCCCAGAATCTCGCGGGTAACCCTGCAGAGACCTTGGGCGGCCCGAGGCAATCTTTATCCCCTTTTAGGTCCTGAATGCTTTTGGGGCACCGCCTCTTCTCTCAGCATGTTTACTCAGCGCGCTTTTGTGAAGACGTTCCTTCTCTTTAAAGGCCTACGATACACAAAGCTTCACCATTTTAAAGTCTTGTGGAATGGTGGATCCAGCCTTCCTTTACTAGGGAGTGGGGATGTTGAAGAAATTAAGTTGAGTGCTGTTATTGGTACCGAACTGCATGCTGTTGGATATGAGCGTCGTGAAAATAAGGTTGGATATTGGCGTCGTGAAAATAAGGTTGGATATTGGCGTCCGTGAAAATAAGGTTGGATATTGGCGTTCGTGAAACTAGGTAGGATATTGGCGTTCGTGAAAATAAGGTTGGATATTGTCGGTCGTGAAAATAAGGTTAGATATTGGCGTTTTGAAATAAGGTGGATATTGGCCGTTTGTGAAAATAAGGGTGTTATTGGCGTTCGTGAAAATAAGGTTGGATACTGGCGTTCGTGAAAAATAAGGTTGGACATTGGCGTTCGTGAAAATAAGGTTGGATATGGCGTCGTGAAAATAAGGTGGATATGGCGTTCGTGAAAATAAGGTTGGATATTGGCGTTCGTGAAAATAAGGTTGGATATTGGCGTTCGTGAAAATAAGGTTGGATATTGGCGTTCGTGAAAATAAGGTTGGATATTGGCGTTCGTGAAAATAAGGTTGGAAAATCGGCGTTCGTGAAACATAAGGTTGGATATTGGCGTTCGTGAAAATAAGGAAAGGGTTGGGAAAATATTTGGCTTCGTGGAAAAAGGGTGGGGGGGGGGGGGGGGCAAGCTGTTGGATGATGGCGTTCGTGAAAATAAGGAGGGTGGGGGAGGGAGGGAATGCTGTTGGTTGGCTTTCGCGAAAATAAGGGGGGAAGTGCTGTTGGATGTTGGCGTTCGTGAAAATATGGGGGGGGGGGGGAAATGCTGATGGATGTTGGCACTCGCGAAAATAAAGGGAGGTGGCAAGCTATTGGATGTTGGCGTTCGCGAAAATGAGGGGGGAGGGATGCTGTGGGATATGGCGTTCGTGAAAATAAGGGGAGGGGGAGGGCAAGTTGTTGGACGTTGGCGTTCGTGAAAATAAGGGGAGGGGGGAATGCTGTTGGACGCTGGCGTTCGTGACAATAAGGGGAGAGCTATAAACGTCAGGGGGGGGGGGGAGTAAACATGAGGGGGGGGGGTAAATAACTGAACTTTTAGATTATTTACAAACAAGAAAACTTTAATCATATTATGAGTACATTTAAGTTCATGACAGAGACCATTTTAAAGATGAAATAAGTATTATTATTTGGTCTACGCCAGTAACTGTGGATTAAATAACATTCAGAAAAACTCATGTTTAATAATTGACCCTCCTTCGATATGATTGTCTACAGGAATTCGTTTACGCCGCCGTGATATCGGTATCTGTTCTGTTAATCTCATACATACACACACACACACGAATATATATATAATATATATATATATATATATATATTATATATATATATATATAGATATATATATGTATGTATGATGTATGTATGTATATATATCAAGTATGAAAGCCTCTTTAAAACACTCTGGTTTAAACCATAGTGTTTTAATGGGCCTTAAGACGTGTCCTGTTTTAACAGAAGAATTTATTTACACACACACATATATACACATATATGTGTGTGTGTGTGTGTGTGTGTATGTGTGTCTGTGTGAAAGGCGTATTAAACACTTCCTCTGCAGATTCAAACGTTTACGCGTGACTGGCGTGTACATATATACAACATACATATTCCATCCCGGATTCTACAGCATTTTCGAACACTGGGTAGTTTTTTTTCCGTTCGAGCTTTTTAAAGGACAGCCTTTTTTTTTCTTTTTTTTTCTTTTACATTTATGAAAAGTCCCACAGGAGAAGGGGGAAGCTGCACAAAATTCCCTTTCCCATTCCATTCCAAATCAAAATAAGAAAGGAAAATGCCTCACCAAAAACGTCCTATCTCAACTATCGTTTTTTTATTCAACAGCAGAAAAGGATATACGAATAAATGAGGAATTTTACGCCAGGAATGGTTGGATGCCAGGGAATTATTATCACTATTTTTTTTCTTTAATTTGACGAGAGAGAGAGAGAGAGAGAGAGAGAGAGAGAGAGAGAGAGAGAGAGAGAGAGAGAGAGAGAGAGAGAGAGAGAGAGAGAGAGTAAAATAATATACAGAAGATATAGAGATCAATCACAGTGGTGTTTAATTAAATTTTTTGCAAACAGACGGGGGCAGAGCCAAGCAAAATAACTGGTTAGCGGAGAACCATTTCTAGCTGGGGAAGGTTTGGAGAACTTTATAGGAATGGCTGAATCATGAGAAAAGCATTATTTCAGTAATGTAAAGTCAAATAAAACTGAATGTTTGTAACCGAAAGCTGTAAAGGGTACTAAACAGAACGCAATAATGAACGTAACCCATTCCAAACCAAGAACATTTAGAAGCGGATAAATATTTAATAATGTACTGAATTCGCTTCAATCGGTCTGGGCAAAAGGAAAAATACAAGAGAGAGAGAGAGAGAGAGAGAGAGAGAGAGAGAGAGAGAGAGAGAAACAGCAATTAGTGAACTTTCCTCTCTTCTAGTTATGGATCTATTTATTAATAAAAAGAGCAAGAAAGACGATAGAAGGGTATCAATTTCAACTGCCTATTTCAACTCCAAGAGATCATATATGTTAACTTCTGTTGACAATTAATTTGCCCAAGTAAAAAAAAAACTGTATCAAAAAACATTTAAAAAGCTAAAAGTTACTCTCAAGATAACAACAAAATACTATTCCTGCAAAGAATATTCACAAAATATTGAAAATCAGTCGCCATAGATACTAAAGTAGGGACTAATAAAGGAATGAGATATATCAGTAAGTCACTGAATAAGCATAAGTGCGGAATTTAAGAGCTGATTTCGTTGCATCAAAACGACAACAAAGTTGCATCGGTAAAAATGGAGATAGAAAGCTTAGTGAAAAACTTATATTATAGCAAAGATAGACAACAAATAAAAAAAAGAAGCAAACCAGAGACTGGGGGAAATAAGCAGTCGCAAATAGCAGTTTGGAATACAAGGAAAGCTATCTTGAAATAGCATCAGCATCCATGACACCCCCCAGATGTCCGTTACCAGAGTTCCAGCGAAGGGAATAAAAGAGCTCTCGGAATAGGTTGGGTGACACTGAGGCATCTCAGCAGAAAGTGGAGGTTAATGGGCCGATCTATTTTTAGTCACTGACAATCTACAGGGGTAATCAGAGTTTTCTACTGAAACATGATTGTAGAAAACAACATTTCTTCTTCATACCAAGAAAAATATATCTAGGAATTGTAAACCTAAATTGTTATATATTTTTGAAAGGCAGAAAAATAATGCAGACATCGTAGAACAAAAAACTATGGATTATGTAGACGTAGAATCCGTTCAGTGGTCTAGTTTTTTGTTAGAATTAGACATGATTTTTTTTAGGCATTGTGGGATATAAATCTTACTGTATCTTCAAATATCCCGAAATTTAATATTAAGCACAAATTTTGGAACAAGAATACGACTTGTGACTCGCTGGTCAATAAAGTTTTAGTTCTGAATTCTTCCTATCCCTATATCTTCAGCAGTTTTGAACTAAATTGATAATTTACTCAGTATAATACTTTAACCTTAAAACACATGCTTATATGATATACCAAGCATCTCTCTCTCTCTCTTTGTATATATATAGGTATATATATATATATATATATATATATATATATAAATATTATCATATATGTATGTATGTATGTATGTATATATATGTATGTGTGTGTGTGCGTGCGTGTGCGTGCAGGAAATATTTCCAACAAATTACTCAAGTAAGACAAATAAAAAGATACAATAAAACTTGCACAAAAACTCTTATTATTAGAAAAAGAAAAAGTGTAAAAGGAATTTCTCTACGTCACTTAGTCTTGATTCGAAGGAGCCGGACTGTGTAACGTACGTTGGTGGACGAAAAAAGTTAGGGAATTGCTGAAAATTCTTGATTGGTTAACGAAAGTAACTTTTGTAATTATTAATTTTTTAAACTACTCAAGGTGTTTTAAAGCTTTTGGTTTTATAGATGTGAAGCCTCAATTAAAAATCTCAGAAGAAGGAACCAGAATTATTATCATTATCACTATTAATCAATCAAAACATATCAATATGAGATAACAGCAAGCGAACAAAATAAAATAAAATATAACAAATACAAACGTGCACCCATAAAAACCCACACACACAAACAAACACACGTTGTATTATTAATAATATATATATATATATATATATATTAATATATATTATATTATATAAATAATATGTATATATCTAAAATATATATATATATATTATATTATAATATATATATATATATATATATATAAAGAACTTCAGGACAATGACGCCCGACAGGGCGGCCTTTGGTTATTGGAATGAGAAATAAAATTAGTAACAAAACCAGGAAGACTAACTACTAACTTATTCGATAGTTTTACAAGAAAACGGACGGAAAAATTCTCCCCTCTGACTATTTAGTATTTACGATGTGTCATCTCAGAAAAATGTGGATGCTTCTCTGCAAAGCAAGTAGAATGCCCAAGTTCTCGGTGCTTGGGTTTCAAGGCGATATTGAAGGTTCAAGGTTACGAGATTATCGAACTCGATACCTGTCGGTGTTGGTCCATATCATAATTATCATAACAGCCCTTTCAATATTTTGCGATAACTTTATTCTACAAATTCAGTGCTTCCGACAAGAGGGATGAATTTATTGCACTCTAATTAATTTTTATCAAAGGAGACAAATACAACATTGTTAACTGAAGGAGGAGAAAAGAAAATACATGTATTGTACCCAAAACATGCAGTCAGTATCAGTCACCTACACGCATCTTTCGCAAGCTAAATCATTTGAAAGTCTTAAAGGTTAAGAATGACATGGTAGCATGGCAAGCAAGGTACTCTAAAAAATAAAAAAAAATTCGTCCTAAATACACATTGGAAGGATATAAAATCCTTTCAAGATGTTATTCAGTCCTTTCAATGTATTTTGAGGGACAATTCTGGATTTAAACTTCCACTTTCAATGAAAAAAATTACGATAACAAACAGCAAGCAAAAGTAGATATCAATTTAGTGGGTCATAATATAACTAGAATATAAAAGCAGTCTTTAATGACACGAAAATGAGTTGAAAAGAACGCTTCTATTGATGTTTGTTACGTTTCAGGAAGGCATTAATCAGGTGCACCCCAGAGAGATTTAGCACCGTAAATCTCAAATTTCGATGAAATTTCTTAAACTGGATATTATTTCCCCGCCTCAGAACACCTATCGACAACGCGTAAGAGAACGCTGAAAGAAATCATTTCAAGTAATTCACTAGTACAAGCAATCAATACTCTACAAGCCAATAAGAGAATTCCTGCTTGCTAAGAACGACACACAAATGGGTTGTTATATAAAGCCTCCCCTAAGTACCTATACACAAGCTATAGTAGATTCACATCACCCGTGCACCTGATGTCTAGGCCAGTCCCTTACGATGCTCCTGATTGGCTGTTGATGAGCCAATCACAAGGCTAGAAACTCTCAGTCTCTTTCGAGAGTTCACATTGGCAGGATGCATGTTCCACCTCTCCTGAGGGATACTTTTGAAAGACGTATCCCTCAGGAAAGGTGGAATATATATCCTGCCTATGTGAATTTTCGAGAGAGACAGAGTTTCCAGCCCTGCGACTGGCTTATCAACAGCCAGTCAGGAGCGTCGTAAGGGACTGGCCTAGACATCAGATGCACGGGTGATGTGAATCTACTATAGTCACATCTTCAGTCACAGCCAATCCTTCTGAGGAAATTCGTAAATGCACAGGAAATTTTTTTTTTTTTTTTTTTTTTAGTCAGGTAGACAATTCTCCCTGGATAATTCTGAAGTAGGACCACTCATAAGATTCGTCATGAGCTGATGTAAGAATTTATAAAAGGAGAGAATGCACACCTGAGAGAGAGAGAGAGAGAGAGAGAGAGAGAGAGAGAGAGAGAGAGAGAGAGAGAGAGATCTAATTAAAACTTTACGAACGGAATAATTTAATGAATAAATTCGTTTCGCTGTGAGAATGAATTGTAACTTAGGAAAAGGCCGAGTGGAGATGGCATTCATTCTCTCTCTCTCTCTCTCTCTCTCTCTCTCTCTCTCTCTCTCTCTCTCTCTCTCTCTCGTTAATGTTAATTTTTTCACTAATGAACAGAGTACATCATTAACCACCCATAAACTATTTTTCATCTAAAATTCAATGTGTCGACAGGGACATGTTTTGTACAGAGAAAAGCATGCCTGGCGTAAATAGCAATTGACCTGTGGTGCTGATAAATCTTAGTAATAGTAGATTGCCCCTTTAATTTTTCAACACTTCAGTAACGCTAATATTGTTTATTAGCATTTTTTTAGCGTTAACAACAGTCCTCAATTGTTTGTTTATCGACCTTCTTCGCTCACATTTTAGAGTTGCGTAATCATACCGTGCTTGGTTATTGACTTGTAATATATTCTAAATCAATACCTTCGGTTTTTTTTTACACTTTAAAACATAATCGCTTTGTTTGCTTTGGTACTAAAATGACTGGTTGCCACTTGCTTTGATTCTCCAAAATACCCGGAGTTCTCACATGCAACGACCTAGATTAATTGTATATGATAAAATTTTTTATTGATTTATTTCAGGCTTGGGATTCCTCTCATATCACATTTACTTTGCCACTATAAGACTACTCACACAGAACTATAAATAAATAGCGAAGAAAAAGATATGCGTTTAACGCCCATAACAGATGAACCATGTAAGAACACGATTTTAGCATTCATAATATAATTAAAAACACACATACATTCAGCACAATGACTCAGTTTATACGTATGCTGAAACATGTCTCATCATACATACAAGGTCAGAAACTTAAAGTTTTCAGATATTTTTCTGGACCTAAAGAAGCCAGAAGAAATAGGATATCGGGATAATTTCCCGTTTTTTTCACTGATCATCAAAGAATTCTCATGTAGAACAACAGACCAGTGAATATCTCAATATGTCGTGAAAAACAAGTCAGACTCCCAGCTATAATATGCACCGTAGTAACTGCTGATAAATGCCCCTCATTACAAAAGCAAAAAGAGCATTAGTAGATTTATTAATGGAATATATCGGTAATGTTAGATGTATCACCCAAAACTGGCAGCACTGTTACCTCGGCATGACGAAGTATATCTTCAGTTTAAATATACAAAATTGTGAGGAAATTCACCAAGCCAGAGTATATGCATATATATATATATATATATATATATATTATATATATATATATATATACTATATATATATATATATATATATATATACACATACATATACACACACACACACACACACACATATATATATATATACTATATATATATATATATATATATATATACATATACATATACATATATATATATAGTATATGTATATACATACACTACATACATACATACATATATATATATAATATATATATATATATATATATATATATATATTCCCCAACTGTCACAAATCATTACTCTAAATGTAACAACTGGCATTTTTTGTAGCCTCGTGACTCTGAAACTCAAGTCATTTTCATAATAGTTCAGGTTATATAATCAATAATCTTAGAAAAAATAGACTGAAAAAAACAATAGTTAATACGTAAAAAACAACCATACAATTAACTAGCATTTCGACCTAACTCAATTCCTATATGAATATTACATCGTCAAGAAGCCCTTGAAACCATGGAACGAAAATACCGCAAGAATATAATACGGCCTCAGGCAAAGGAAGGTCAGAGTAAAACACAAAACGCACTTCTTATATTTCTGTCAAGGTTGAAAAAGGTTTTATGAGAAAGAGTTTCCAACTCCTCTTCGTCATTCCAACAATTCACCTTCAATGCCATTTCCTCGATGTAAGAAGCAATATGCAATAAAGTTAATCTACATAAATTGTAATGATAACAACCTCCTATTCGCATAAAACTCAAAAGTAATGTAATTGGGTTAAAGCAATCATCATTAATAAAAGGATATTAGTCTCATCCAACGACAGATAAGATGACTTTCATCTCACCTCGTCGACGACGGAAGACTAAGAATATATATATATATATATATATATATATATATATATATATATATATATATAATATATATATATCACACACACACACACATATATATATAATATATATATATATATATATTATATAATATATATATATATATAATCTATATATATATACACTTTACACACACATTTAAGGGAAAAACGATAATTATTCGATCACAATGTCATCTGCCTGGCTTAATTAGATATTCTGCGGAAATGAGAATTCTTGTATCACCTGGATACTGGGTGTGTTTATTTAACCTCGTGAATCCTCAAGTGGGATTGCAATTTGCTCTCTCTCTCTCTCTCTCTCTCTCTCTCTCCTCTCTCTCTCTCTGTATGTATATATATATATATATATATATATATATATATATATATATATATGTGTATACATATGCATTATATATATATATATATATATATATATATATATATATATATATATATATAATTATGAACGCATACATTATTCACGAAATTACTCTTATCACTATATCTTACAATTAAACGAATATACCGTATACGGTTAGCATTAGCGAATTTTATTATCATTTCAATCCACGGTTGTTTTCACATGTTAAAAATATAAAAACGGAGACAAACGACCATACAAAGCTGTCAGAGCGTAAATCATCACGACTCCTTAAAGGGCAGGAAGCGTTGCTTGCAATTACAAAAAAATTACGCAAAATTACACATAATTATCTGCACGATAAGTGTTTCACTGCGTATTTTTCGCAGATGATGGATTACTAAAAGAATATGAAAAATTTGTTGTATCTAATTTTCATAGGTTTATTACACCGATGTTTTTTCAGTGACTTTTTACAAAAATATTGTATTTTAAACATGTGAAAACAACCGTGGATTAAAATGATACTAAAAATTCGCTAATACTAACTATATACGTAGATTCTTGTTAAGTATATAGTGCGTTACGAGTAATTTGTAAATAAATATATGCGTTCATATATATGCATATGTATGTACACACACACACACATATATATATATATATAATATATATATATATATATAATATATATATTATATATATAATAAATATATATATTATATATATATATAATTATATATATAGACGTGTATATTAATATATATATATATATATATCTATATATATATATATATATATATATATATATATATATATATATATATATATATTTATATATATATATATATATATATATGATATATTAGAGAGAGAGAGAGAGAGAGAGAGAGAGAGAGAGAGAGAGAGAGAGAGAGCAATCCAACTTGAGGATTCACGAGGTTAAATAAACACATCCAGTAGCCAGGTGATACAAGAATTCTCATTTTCGCAGAATATCTAATTAAGCCAGGTAGATGACGCTGCGATCGAATAATTATAACTTTTCCCTTATATGTAAATATATTATATATATATACATATATATATATATATATATATATATATATTATATATATATATATATATATATATACTATATTCCTGCGTCATCTACAAAATAAGAAGCTATTTGCATTCAATTTATTCTTGCACGTATTCATGCTGGCTGTGTACCTACGGATTCAGAGGGAAGTATGCTTGTAATGCTGTTGGTGTTTGTATAAAATGTATTATGTATGAATTTTATCTACCTGGTAGTATTTACCTATATATGTTGGTGTGTCTAAACGAAGTATGTATGTTAAGTGGGTAAGTCTACCTAATTTAAAAAAAACCAAAAGGCGCAAATTTTTATATTAAAGTAATTATACAAAATAATAACTGTTACTATGATAAGAATATGAAAATAAATACTAAGAACGTCAGAATTTCCGTTTCTCTCCCATTTAGCTCAGTAGCTTAATCAAAATCCATCTCTTGTGGTATGAAAAGGTACGTAAAAGTGTTAATAGGACGGGTTGGAAATGAATTGGAGGAACGCGTTTGCTACGTATAGTACAAGCAAACTCCCAAATATCGCAGACAGTAGCTATCATACATGAGAATTCGGCAGCTTCATTTTTAATCTGATAACGACGTTGTGGCTAATTATGATATGTAAATCATGTAGTTATTCAAAAGTCAAGAAATGCACGATACAGTATTGTGTTAAAGCATACCACTATGCTAATAGATACAATACCAAGTACATTACATCCGAGAGGCAGCAAAATGTTACAGGTGTATATGAAGTTTTAAGATACAATGACAAGAGAAGCAGATAAAAGTACAATAAATAACTTCAAGCGTTTGCGTTGGTTTATTATCAAAAGAGATATAAATAGATCAATAAATATTCATACGCTTCTGTTAAAACTACAAAAAGAAGATAATGGCACGCAGGCTTTGGAAGGCACATTGGCTCTAGTCTCAGATGATGCAATGTAGGCGACCAGGTAGACAACATTTATTAGCCTTACATCGTGAGTCACCGGGCAAAGATTTCCTTCCACTGTCTATACTCTGTTTTTTTCCATCTGTCCACCCGCTTGTGGTGTTTGCGTATGGTAGCACTGCGTCCCTGGCTTGTGATAGTTACGCTATGTGTGAGATTTAGGTAAATAAAAGGATATCTGGGTGTACATTTGCAACTGAAAAGTGTTTTAATACTTTACTGTATGCGAATTACACCATTAATATTCGAAATAGGATATTATTATAACTGTTGAATGTAAACTGAATGTAACTATCTAAAGCCTGGGACGCAGTGTTACCATACGCAAACACCACAGGCGGGTGGACAGATGGAAAAAAAAAACAGAGTATAGTGTTCATCTTCCATACGGACTCTGATCCGCGTAACCCTTGGATACGAGTAGTAAACATTCTCCTATAAGCTCCGTTCCTAAATGATATCAGACCCTATTAGGGCCTGATCCTATTGAACGGCAAGAGAAAGGAGCTTTGTCCTAGACTCACAAAAGAACGAAAGCGATGGCGGGTAGGCATCTTGAAAGGCCGCTGCACCACCTAAAAGAAGAGTTCTTTTAAGGGAAGACACTTCCTTTACTCCAGATCCTTGGCTGGGGCCGCCGCAGCTGAAAGGAAAACCCGCCTGCGCTCGCTATTTATTCCCACCTTACCTGACATAAACATGCACTTGGCCTACTCTCTCTCTCTCTCTCTCTCTCTGCAAAACATTCTTTAGTCTATATCACGAATTAACACAATGATGCCACGAAAATTTCTCAAGGTAAAAGGCACAAGGAAGGCCATATTAATTTGTCATTCAATCTGTTCCTTTCAGAAATTATTATAGGAGAATACAAATAAACTGACCAATATGATTAGGCGCTGGAAAATCCTGAGTCTATAAGAGCTTTCGATTATCGAATTATAATAATTTCAATGGATACGTTTTCCAGAGAAAAAATTCCTAACACTGCTTGCCACAAAAAGCTACACTAGCATCACTTTAGAAGTTCATAAGCTGGGACACCAATAATCATGTTTCATATAAAAATTGTGTGAAATCGTCCTGAATTTTTCTGAGGAAACTGGAAATATAAGATAATGAATCATGTAAGACCAAAGCTTTGATAATGGAATCACGTTGTTTACGAATGTAAACCAATTTCATTTCCTTTAACGTCATCAACTACACATTCGAAAATAATGATGTGAAATATTTAGAATGAATTTTAGTCACACAAGACTTGCCAGAGTTAAAGATAATGACTCAGCATTCTCACATGTAATGCTTTAGTGACAATTCAGTTTCTCAATCTCTTGTCACTTTGAAGTTCATGCGCATCGATGTGGGTGTTTATGTACTTGTCTGAAACTACCATTCACATGTTGATAAAAACAAAAAAAAGGGTATTCGGAGACCTGAATCCTACACCAATCTTGGCTACCCGCTCCCTAAAAATCGCTATTCTACCTCTTCAAAAATCTATGTAACACTGTGTCTCGGGCTTTAAATAGTTACGCTATGTGTAAGTTTTAGGAAAAGGATATCTGTGTGTAGGTTTGCAACTGAAAAGAAAGTATTTTAATAATTTACTATATGCGAATTACACCGTTAATATTTGATTAAAATACTTTTCAGTTGCAAATGTACACCTAGATAGCCTTTATTTACATAAAACTTACACATAGCGTAACTATTTAAAGCCGGGGACGAAGTGTTACCATGTTCGAGCACTACAGGCGGGTGGACAGATGGAAAAACCGAATATAGTCAGTAGTTGTCTACCACAACTTTTTTTTTTTTTATGTAATCCTTCTGGCAAAACAGACAGACAAACAAATCAAACCAAAACCATATCCCAAACAAAGATGGTCAATGAAAGTTTAGTTGGGTCTAAAAACTATTTGCATATCAAGCGTCATATTCTGCAGTCTAAGAATGTAACTTTTATTCGTTGCTTCCTTAAGTTAATAGAGTAAACAAGAAATGATCTCGTCGGGTCAGGAGAGTTGTCCAGGAAAATTCCCATTATCTTGACTGCAGTGAAAACTCATACAAAAATTTGCATCAAAAACGTCCACCAGCATCCAAGTATAATGCACAAATCTGCATATAAATGACTGATTTAACGTAGACGCAGAAGTAGAGAAACCATTTATATCTATTAGTTTTTCCAGTTAAAAGTAGATTAATACAGAGTGAAACCAGACCAATTGTTAGGTTATATATATCATATAAATAAATATATATAATATATATATATATATATAGATATATATATATATATATATATATTACTAATATGATATATATATCTTTTATTATTATAATATTATATATCAATATATCTATATACTATATATATCTATATATCTATATATATATTATAATATATACTATATATATATATATGTTTCTAAGTATATAAACAAGCAAAAACAGCAAGCTGTGAGGATTATATCTTCTTACATCAAAGAGACCCGTGGAAATAGCGCATATTACTGTGAATGTTAACCACGAAATTCAGGAAATTCAGTAATAATACATGGTTGTGCTCACGATTCTTGGTCTTGAACAATACGCTAAATCCTTAAATATCTTTGTTAACGAGCTTTGCACAGTCTTTCTCATTTTGTAAAATAAAATTGAAACTTGAAAATTCAGCTGATAAGCAAAAAAGCGTAAAAAATGTTTACGTGTTATGTTTCAATATCAATGTTTTATCCATTATATTCACTGGGAGTAGATTAAAATATATATTTTAGGAACGGAGCCATCCAAGACTCTGGACACTGCCTCTACATTCCAATACGCATTAAATTCTTGTCCATATAACCCAACATGATATATAAATGGACTTAGTTGTTCATACATACAATCACTGAAATGGACACCGTTAAGAAAAGCTGTAAACTTAAAAAAAAAAAAAAAAAAAAAAAAAAAAAAAAAAAAAAACATATCCAAACATTCAATTAACAGTTTTGAAGTGGGTGTGTCATACTGAAATGCTTTCCAAAGAGACTATGACATGAATACAAGGTAAAGTTTTCTTTGTCTTGACGATTATATAAACAGATACCGAGAGGGTAAACAAGACCAGGACGAGAAGTCATCTATAAACATGAATTGGATGCCAATTCATTATATTACTGAAAAGTGTCCATTATAAAAAATCAAATATTTCAGCCCTTTTTTTTGTTACGTAGCTTTACTCATAAAGTTACAATTGCCGTGATATGCTATAAGAGGTGAAGGCAATTTTTTTATTGTTAAAGTAAGTGCAACAGATATTTTACCACTGATCACTTCAAAACGTGATAGAAAATGCCCCGGTGGTTAATAATTATAAAGACCCTTTTTAGAAAGCTTTCAAAGGACAGGGGCGTGATTGCGCGCAAACTTTTTCTCATAGGCCTAATAAAAAAACAAATATTTATTTCATGGCTTTTTAAATTGTAGAGGGAAATGTAAAGTAAACGCCATCCATGAAATTTTCCAAAGCGCACGACGATTTTATGATTTCGACTGTTCTCACAAAGGTGGTTGTGGTTCCAAGCCTAACCAAAGACGTCATGTATGATTCTCATGAGAATGAGCTTTTGACTGCACTGGAGGAGACACGGTGGACAAAGCTTCCCAGCAGGGCACTTAAAAGACACAAAGACGCATAACGATGTAACGCAAGAACCTTCAAAGAGACACGATTGTGAAACTGCAAATTGCTTTCCTTGCGAGAAAGAAACCTACACACACGATGGAAAAGTAGTGCTTGAATGATCTTGTCAGGAAACAAAAGGGACGATACACTGAGCTTTCTTTACCATATTCTTCCGAGAAGACCGGAAGGAGACCTTTCAAGAGTGTGCAGAAAGCTTGCGAGAGGCTTAATGCCGACGTCTTACGTGACTATAACAATTATAATGTGCTTCAATAACACAGAAGAGAGACTTAGTGTAAGAATCTTCTGGTAGGATACGTCAAAATGACAATTAATGACGCAGTTCAAGATTTTCTTTGTCGGATATTTCCAAAGGACTTTGGGACAGCGTCGTTCAAGATTTAACGTATTTGGCGCTTAAAAGACTAATAAAATTTTCCTTTGGGCTTTTATAAGACACGATGTTAATTTCATATTTGAAGTTTCATGCAGTGCAATCCAGAAAAAATGAGAGTGGTAATGGAAGTCGATTTTCCTTCTATGTTGCTTCATCACGAAATGATAAGGAAATGATGCACCACTAAGCTCAAAATAAAGTTAACATCTACGGTACATTCAAAAGGCAAGTGACAAGATCTTCATTTTGTAGTGCTTCAAAAAGGACATGAATACAACACTAAACATGTCTTTCCTCTTACGATGCTTCAAAAGGGCAGAAGATTGACGGCTTGCTAGAATACATTTGAAGAAGACTTCAGACAAAACAGGCAGGTGACAGGGTGCAAGATGTCTGAAAGAATCTTTGAAGAGAAGGAAGAATAAAGTTCTACGAGAATTTCCTTGTAGGGTAAGTGGAAAAGACACGAGGGTGACATCATAAAAGACTTTCCAGAAAGGCGCATCAAAAATATAGTAGAGTGACATTCTAAAGAACTTTACCTTTAAAGCACTTCAAAGGGGCATTTGGAACACGATGCAAAAGCCTCCCCGCCCCCAACCCTCCCTCATAACCTTTTTTTTTTGTTTTTTTTTTTTTTTTTTTTTTTTTTTGAGCCAGTTCAAATAAACCTTTCTTACGGGGTCTTGGAAATATTTAAGGATTACATCAGTTTTTCTCAATATAATTTGCATAAAAAATTATTTCTTTAAACATTTGCCTTACTCTTTTATAAATCATATCATTATAATTAAATCCAATCATTTATCTAATAATACTAAACTCATTAGAATACTTTTTCCACGCCTGTTATTTTACGGCCCTCTTCAAACCTACCATTTTATCAATAAAGAAAACAATGACAAGTTGAAAAAAATATTAACAATCTTACAAACTGAACGTTAAACGGTATATCTTTAAATATTTCAGCAACTTAAAATTTTTTATAAATATTTCAATTCCTTAAAATCTGTGAATACGTTACAAGATGATCAACATATCCATTGGCAGCCCTCTAACCTCAGTACTCTTTCAGATCTGGGGGCGGACAGAAAAAATGCGGACAGAAAAATTGCAGACAGAAAAAAGTGCGGACGGAGAAGTCACCTCACAGCTTTCTTTTACAGAAAACTAAAAAACAAAATCCCGTTATAGGAATTAAAATAAGGAAATGTCCCTCCACGCCAGGGTTCAAACTGGGCTGAGTTAAGGAAACTGTCATGTGTCCAATTTTCCAAATTCCGTCATGAGCTTTAGGTTAAAAAAAAATAATAAAATTAAATAAAAAAAATTGCCAAACACAACAGATCTTTACAAACAGACGCCACACGCGATAAACTCTGAATTTATTAACCCACAAATATGTCTGTATATGTTTTGTTTTCCACTGAAATAAATGCTATTCGAGACATCTATAAATTTTATTCATGGGTCTTTCCAGGAAATGGACAAGCAACTCACTCTGATATCGGAAACTGCTAGAAAGGTCAACGTGCAACGAAGACAGGATATTGCTTGCGAGAAATCGTCAGGAAGACATCACACACCACACACATACACACACACACACTGACACACTGTAAGGGCTCTTTTAAACTTTATCGAATGACCCGTTCTGTTTCTGTACCTCTCTACATTCAGTGTACATATCTTGAATAATTAGCTGATTAGTGCTAAATACACCAAAGTAAATATTCTGAAAGTTTCTCAGGATATATTCCTTTTCGAATTTCTCAATTCCCCCTGGACCATTACCTTAACTCTTGGAAAGTGCAGAAAATTTATTACTGACAGGCAAAATTTCGTAAGAACATTCGACAAATATTCGTTAAAACTCTTGTACACTTTCACACATTTCACACAGAAAAGCCAAGTTCAAAGGTTTAAGGGTGAGCTCAATGCATTCGAGATTTCTTGGGATTTTGTAACTTAAAAATGATATGTCCACCTGATAAACACTCTATTATGATAGTTCTTATGTTATTGAAGGTTATGTACGCAGGTGTCTGTCTGAAAAAAGAAAAAAAGACACAGGCAATAACTCACCTTCAAGAGCTGCGTCATTTCACGAGAGCATCAAAGTAAACATAGAAAGTGGACAGCTCATTACGAACAAGGCGGCAGTTCATAAGCTATGATGTAGGTTGAGTCTGAATCCACTCCTCACTTTATAGCATGCCTGACTTCCAAAGACAATATCGTTAGGCTGTGCGAAAATCTGCATTAATCGGAATTTAGGTATCCAAATTGAAGACGCTGCTGCAGGACGGTTTACTTTGGTGGACTTTTTCAAAACGTTTCTTAAAAATCACGTGGCTGTGTCACAAGGTTGGTTAGGGGATTGAAAATGGATTTGGCAACAGATAATTTCTCTGGTTTAATAAATTATATGATATCACTTTCGTAGTTAAGGGCATTTGTTGAGAACACAGTTGAGCTTACATTATTCCAGTATCACTCTCTATCACACCTAAGACTCTACTCAAATAATGATCACTCGCCTTTGCTATCACCTCCCCTTTTAGTTATCTGTAAAGGATAACTACTGAGATGGCACTTATTCTGTCCGCCCTCAGATCTTACAAACTATTGAGGCTAGAGGGCTGCAAATTAGTATGTTGATCATCCTCCCTCCAATCATCAAACATACCATATTGCTGCTCTCTAGTCTCAGTAGTTTTCATTTTGTTTAAGGTTAAATCTAGCTGTAATTGATGCGTCTGGCAACGATATAGGACAGGCCACCCCTGGGCCGTGGTCGGTTTTATAAGCCCTGGTTAGTTTCATGGGCCACGGCTCATACAGCATTATACCGAGACCTCCAAATGATAGGTATATTTTCGGTGGCCTTGATTATACACTGTACAGAAAACTATTGCGCCGAAGAAACTTCGGCGTATCTTTTTACTTTGTTAACGTCTCGAAGTGTTTAAATCGGAGCGTAAGGATTGCCGATGCCAAAGGGGAAGAATTAGCTTATACCCTTTGTATATCGGTACTTCTTTCAAGCGCTCTGTGCGTCTCGATGTCATGCACCATGCAAATAACAGATGAAAAATATCCTCATCGATTGAGGCGAGGGAAAGACCCTCTTAACACATAACTGGAGATCCTCTAAGTTTATTATCCATACGCGTGGAATCCTGACTACGACACAAAAAACACCTGTACCGACAGGATTTATATATTTTAAAAGATAAGGTTAACGGCTCTGAAAATCTAGACCAGCACAAATGGGAAATAGAATCTACTGAAGGTTTACTTTCATGAATACGCTAATTTCACCACAAACTAGAGAGCGCCAAGTTTGAACACCATCACGGGAGATAAGTCTTCTTCACTTGTTTCCACGTTTAGATTCAGTGCTCATAGGGATGAATATATCCAGATAATTGCGAGTAAATGGCGATATTAAGAGATCACCTTGAGTATGTAATACGCACCCACAGACTTTTATCAGAGGGTTTTAACGGTTAACATTTCGGGAACTATACAGTACGCTTGAAATCCGAAGTGTTATATAAAATGGTGTTGCGAACACTTTGAAAGACTCCTCACACTGCATAACATCTTCTCATCTTAGATAAAAGAAGATCACTTTGGAGACAAAAACGATGAAATATGCTGACCTTACGAAAAAGACCAAACACCTTTTTTTTTTTTTTTTTTTTTTTTTTAAAGAATAGAGAGAAAATCAATCTGGATCTTCACTCCAGCTGTCGGGGTTAACCAGGACTTTTTAATATCCTTTCAGCGAAAAGCAAATTTAGCGAAAAGAGCGGAGAATGATAGGTGTCAGCATGGTTATATCCCTAAAAGAAACTTTAGCTTTGAAGGCCCTGCTTGTCCTATATATATATATATATATATATATATATATATATATATATATATATATATATATATATATATATATATATATATATATATATATATATATATATATATATATATATATATATATATGTAATGAACGTAAGAATGTAGTACATTTATTCCAAAAATCTTGAATAGCTGGTTATAAACATCACTGTCCATCTAATCAAGTTTCGCGCCGATAGGAACTTTTCATATCAGAAGAATGTAGAGTATTGAAACTTTGTGCCATCATAACGATATCACCCTCTACCAGACGATCGCAGCCTATCGGAAAGAGAAGAAGAAAATTCTTGTCTTAAAAGTTTTGCTCTTAAAAGATTACGAGAACAGAGACACAGACACGCACACTCGCAGAAAAACGAAGACAGATACATACATACACACAACTCACATACATACCATACACACACTCACATATCATACACACACACACACACACACACATATATATATATATATATATATATATATATATATATATATTTGTATATATATAACCATAGGAAATTGTCAAATAAAATCTAATAAATATTCACTACTGTAAATGCATTCAGGCATAAATGAATTACTTGATACAAAAACCGAAAATGAAAGAGCAAAAATTTGTCGAAATCCAGCCGAGAATTCGACAAATTCGCGCCAATATTCGATAATTCCAGGACAGCCAGCAATTTGTAATAGAAAAGTTCTTCGGCAATTTCTGGAATTTCTCAGCCGTTATCATTTTTAATCTCCGCACTTTATCTGTCTGTATCAGGTGTTCGAAGACAAATTAAGAAAATAAGAGGGAAAATAAAAGTTCTTTACTCATTCTATTAGATAAAATTATCATCTAACCTAGAAGAGTTTGTTTTCTAGCGCCTTTTTTCTGTATTCGTTATAGAGTAACGACTAACAAGACAAAATACCACTTTGCGAATTACTGGCAAAAGTTGTGAAAGTAACTTTCACAACTGAACGAAAGGACTGGATAAACATTCACTGTAAATGAATGCAGTTTGCAAAAATACGTAGGTTTCGTTAAAGCTCGTTCGTCCATTTAATTTCAGATATTTGTAAAAATATATGACGTAAAAAGAAAAACGTTTCCCCTTTTCCATGGCGTCTTCAATTTAATGGCTGTCATCGGAAAGAACGACAAATACTCGCAGATCATCCAAGACAATAAAGAATCAGATCATCGAGTACAAGATGGAGACGGAATCATAATTATTCTACCATTTAAAACTAAATATTTCATAAACGAGGATGAATGAATCTCATACAAAGAAAAAAAAAGAAGAAGAAATCAGAGTTTGAAGATAGTAGCTGATGGCGAGACGCCATTGTGTTGCACAAAGAGACTGACGAAGTACGAGCATTAGTTATAAAACTCAATCGAAGTTGACTGGATTTACATCATGATAAATATGACGTCACAGACTGAAACCAACAAGAGCAAAACGTAATACGAGAGAAACAAGGCGAATTGGAGGCTGCAGCACTTATGTGACGAAAACGCCATAAAAAAGCAGAGCTCCTCACTAAGGGAAAGTGGTGAGAGAAATGACCTTCATTTATTATGCGGCCTATACAAAATTTGGTACCACCGCTTTTGATATTTCATTATTGCACCGGTTTATAATGACTGTCAGAAGCACAAAGCCAGTCCTGCGGTACATTTTTAAAAGGCAGTGTTTGCACTGGACGTCAATTGGTTAACAAATTACCCTCGCGAACGAACAATTCATTCACCAGAAAGGGTTATGTTATTCATCGATATGTATCTAGTATTCACAGTAAATTATTACTGTTTTTGAATTATGTTCATGCTGGGAAAACAGGGATGATATATGTGTACTCACACTAATGCTTAATAAAAAACAAAAAAACTGAGCTTTTTTAATTGGAAGGTATATTAATAACTTTTTTAACAAATTAGCATCACCGTAACAAAGTTCATCATATGTTCGAAAATATGATGAAGTTGGCCATTTTGATTACTGATATATAACAAACACAGTCATTCCTGTCTTATTTATATACGAGATGAGATTTGAGTTGATTGAATATACAATTTAGGCCTAAGGTCAGGAACTGGGACCTACGAGGTCATTTAGCGTTGAAATGGCATTTGACAGTAAAAGGTTCGAAACGTGTAATATGAGGTAAACCTCAAAGCAGTGTTAGGAGAGGTTGGAAAGTAAGATGAAGAAAGAGAATATGAACGTAGGTACAGCAGAAGAAACGAAAGAGGTTGCAGCTAGGGGCCGAAGGCACGCTGTAAAGAACCGCATGAGGTGCACTGACGATACTAACCCCCTACGGGTGAGATGAGATTGCGTTGAGTGCACGTCATTAATGAAAAGAGCAAGGCTCTCTTTTACTCGAGTAATCACCGCCGCTCTAACCTGACCCTCACCCTTCCCCCCCAAAAAACAGGAACAAAAAGTTGAGGCCATTTTGAAAAAAACATGAGCATAGACTAAATTGCCGCTGGAACGGAGTTGACCTTTCAAACGTCCATTATTTCCCCCGGTGACTCTCGTGTCGTTGTGCCATAATGCCGAGGGCATCCGTGTTAATGCTCTTGTTTCGGGTCAGCAATTGCATACCAGGGATGGAAATGGACAGCGAGACATTGCTGGAATGACAATGGATATTAGGGAAACATAGCTACTAATTGTATTACCCTACGTATAGTAGACCACTCGTCGAGAAAAAAATTACACCCATTACTCGGGAATGTTTTCAGATAGGTAACAGATGATATCATTCATACCCCTATTATTCCCTCCTCCCTCCTCTTCGGTCTCTCTCCTCGTCTCTCTCTCGCCTCTCTCTCCTCTCTCCTCTCTCTCCTCTATAATATATATATATATATATATATATATCTATATATATATATATAATCTATATAGATATATATATCTATGTATATTTTATTATATATATTTATATTTCTTAACATACCATATCATATTCTAATTATAACACCATATATATATATAATATATATAATAATTGTAATTATGTAAATATCTAACATATCCTATATTACCATATATAATATATATATATCTATATCTATTATATATCTATGTATGTTATCTGATCTAATTATGTATATATATATATCTTAAAAATATATATATATATAGAATAGGTAACAGATAATTATCATTCAATGTCCCAATTTCTCTCTTCTCTCTCTCTCTCCTCTCTCTCTCTCTCTCTATTTCTAATTATATATATATAGATATATATATATATATATATTATTATATATATATATCTATAATATATATTTATATATCTATAATATCTATCATATATATATATAATATATCTATATAGTATTTATACATATATATACAATAAATATATATCACACACACCATATATAATATATATTATGTAAATATATTACAAATATCATCTATATACATTATATATATATATAATTATATATACTTTATATTTATGTATTAATTAATCATATATATATTATATATATATATATATATATGGTAAACAGATAATTATCATTCTACTGTCCCTATTAGTCTCTCTCTCTTTTCCTCCTCCATCATCTCTCTCCTCTTCTTCTTTATTTTTATTTGTTCATAATATATATAAATATATAATCATATATTATATATATATATGTATATATATATATTTATACAATACATATATACATATATTAAATAAAATATACACATATATATATATATTATAATATAATCACACAATATATTTTATTAAGATATATATTATTATATATATAATATACATATATATATACATATATATATATTCATATTATATATATATATAATATATATATTATATATATGATATATATATATATTATATTATATATATATATATAATATACATATATATATTGATACATATATATAAAGTATATATCATATATATATATATATACATATATATATATATATGTATATATATATATATATATATATGTATATATATTATAATAATTAATATATATCACATACATATATATATATATATATATATATATATATATATACATATATATATTTATTTAATTATATAATATAATATAATATCATATATATATAAAAGATAAAAATATATATATATATATATATATATATATATATATATATATATATTATATATATATATATATATATATATATATATATATATATATATACTCTACTTCTTTACATTTGCATCAAAGAGTCATAAAATAATCTATTTATCTTTGTTTTCTTATTAGACTATATTAGTTTATAAGTCGGAAAATAATAGTATGGAATCCAATTATACAAAATGCTATTACTAACACTACAAAAATTTGCAAACATCCATATAAACAGTATTCAGTGTTCTTATGTGCAATTAATTTTTCCATAAAGAAACTTTGAACCACAAAACGTGTAACGATACCACAATATCTAATTCAGACTTGGATCATACCCTAATCATACTCATCTAAAATCAGTGGACAATACTACGACAATGATCAGTTCTGGTCGAGTAGAACAGTATTACTTAACTATTATCTATCTATAATATTATGTAATAAATAATACGTACTCTTAGTGATGCTTAGATAGAGTCATGTGATGACTCTGCTATCAACTTAGAAATCTCACTATATACTGCCTAAAATATTTCAGCAAAGGTAAGAGCCTGAAAACGTTCTCTCAACCACATGAAACGTCAATATATTGAAAATGAACACTACGACATTCCTACACATGGTATAATTGTTAGTTATATAGATATCGTCATAAAACTACGGCTTCTTTTTTTTTTTGGTAAAAGTGTATCGAACAATTCTTTTAAGATTATTTGGATGTCAAGGAAATGCAATAATCTCAAGGTATAATGCTACTTTTTTATGAGGAATAGTTTTGAAACCACTTCCAAAATATTTATTTGCCTTACCAGCATACGTTTCATTACTGGCAAACTTTTACGTTAGTATTCTATCATACACGCCAGCATAAAATAATCAAGGCTTGTAAATTTTCAAGCATTATAACGTTCTGCGCTGTCTTATAAAAGTCAGAAAATATGAAAGCAAAGGAACCATTTGTTAAGAACCAATTACCTACCGTCTCTCTGTGGAAAAAAACTACAGATAGAAATAAGAAAGTTGCACATATAGTAGACAAATTGCATTTAAAATAAAGATGAAAAAATATGTAACGCTAAAATCTAATTGCCGGTAGGGCTGCAAATTGTAGATATTAAAGCAACTGAAATTTCTATGACAGGAAATATCAAGGAAATACTGCAGACGCTAAATATTAATTTCAGATAAAACAGAAAAGAATGTTTGGAAGACATGTTAAGAATTATTTCAATAATCGAACCGTAATTGTTCGAAAACATTTCGCCCGTTTCATATTTAACTGATTGGCTAATCATAGCTACTAAAACTGGTGTCAAAACCACTTCGTACTTAAAGGAGAAACTGAATCTCCTCAGATAATCCTTAACCACCAAACACAAACTGTAGATACCAAAGGTAATTTTCTGTTGCAAAGCACAACTTGTATGAAGGCAGACGTTGCAAAATTTGCCCCCATGCCGACATGAGAAGCAGCGATGTTATGATACTATCTACTTACAATGAGTTCCTTATCTAGAACGCAGCTTTTTTAATCACTGAGCAAATTAATCACTGGGTAATCACGTTCCCGCAGGCAACATTTCACCTCAGCTATCCAAGTCCGATGACATTTCTAAAAGAATCCATTTTTTTTTTTTTAGAAATTAATAAAATTTCTGTGGAATTTTAATAAAACGTTTGGTTATAATACTACAGCGTAATAAAAAAAATAATGAAGATTTCTGAAATATAATTAATATTGACAAAGCTACTTATAATCTGAAAACCAATTTCATGTCACACTAGTAAGCAAAAAGGGCACACGACATATATACGAGTAAGTTTGGGTTCAGGCACTTCAGAAGTGTGTGAACGTATAATACTCACTCGATCAACCCTTAACAAAGTATGACGGCTACGTACATCAAATCTCTAGGCAATTATATGTTTTTGCAATCACTGTGCTGAACAGAAGCAGTGGAAAAAAGGGGCCAATAAGGTCCATTTTTGTTCCTTATAAGATAATTTTTTTTATTTTTTATTTCTTTTTTAATTATTTATCTTTTTTTTTTTTGGTAAAAGAGTACGTCATTTCCAGGACATAACGCGTGGCTACAAGACACACTTTGATCTATCGTGTATGATGCCATTTTTCAATGTTCATTCTGATATACTGGTAAATAAAAGACAATAGTAACGCCCTTTTTTATGTAAAACATACAATAAAATAAAGGGCTGACGTTTCACAGTTTCTCGTTATTTATACAAAGTTACGACCCGAGCGGCCGCCAGATGAAGATATGGCAACTTTGTTAGTCTTGTTTCCATAGTTACATATCGCTTACGTCTGTGGATTGGGCGTGGGGGTTGGTGGTTTACGTGGGGGTGGTGGGGGGAGGTATAATATTTCACCGCCTGGCGGCCAGGGAGGAAAAAAGTGATGTTATATTACCTGTCGAAATTCCAATAAAGCCACATCTCAATGACCATCGTGAATTCAATGTTGTTGTATTTTCTTTATTTTTTATTAAGTGCGCAAATGCTGGTATTAATAATATGACAGAGAGAGAGAGAGAGAGAGAGAGAGAGAGAGAGAGAGAGAGAGAGAGAGAGAGAGAGAGAGAGAGACTGCACCCTGTATATAAGGAAATACATGAGATTAATAAGACGCCTAAAATTTTATCATATTACAAAAGCTTATAAAATCCGACGAGGTATGCGAACACTGAAGAATTTTGAAGTATAACGAAGAGCTTGGAAGATATTTGTCTAGAAATGAGATACAGAAATACGAAACGTTAAACTGGCTCAGTGGCTTATGATGAAAAATGTTTTCCAAAAAAGGTTCAGACACTTTCCAGACTCGTTGGAAGACTTTATAACTTTTCATGATTATTTACGCGGAAGATTCTCAGTAACATATATTGTTAATAAAAGAATAAGTTTTATTTTTTCAGGATTTTTCAAATCTTTTTGAGAAATGATTAGAGACGGACGGAAATAGCGTTGACGTCTAAAGTTTACAAAAGCCACTCCTGATAAATAAAAGTACATCTAGATCATCTTCATAAAAAAATGTTGTCTAAGTCAGTTTTCAGAGAATGAGCAAGGAATGGGGTCTATGTCAGTTTTCAGAGAATAAGCAATAAATGGGGTCTACGTCAGTTTTCAGAGAATAAGCAAGAAATGGGTTCTATGTCAGTTTTCAGAGAATAAGCAAGTGCAAAATTATTTTTTTCACACGTCCTAAAAGAGCGATTCCCGGGCTCTCTCTCCTTCATATCTTAAAATCGTTCCAGAACATAAAATAAGCCTGTCACTTATAAATTTTATTTTACTCATTAGGAAATTTAGTACGATACAACTTAAGACCGCATGGGCTAAAACTGAAAGGTTTTTAGTGCGTAATTTTTGTTACTTAGAATATTATTAGGGCAAAAGATCAGGGACAATAAAGGTTCTAAACTTCACCATAACATCAGCATTATATGCAATAAAAAGAATCTTATCAAGCTTAAGAATGTTTAAAGGTCTTGTATGAGATCGATTACAAAATGTCTAGAAAAAAATTGGTAACTCTAGAGCGCTTACTGTAACTTCTAGGTATTAGAGATTCCTGTAACCTCTAGGTATTAAGAGATTCCTGTAACCTCTAGGTATTAGAGAAATTATCTTATTATTGGCTCTTTCCACCATATTATACTAATACAATTACAAACCTCGTATGATATCTCACTTACTCAACTTGAAATATCTAGCAGTTATTCGGAAATGAATACTAACGCGTTCACTAAGCCTCTAGTCATCTGATTTTCAAAGTCAGCCAACGATTGTTTTGATCAATCTGTATGTCCCTCTGGCATATTAGTCTACGGTAAATCCGCTGGGTGAGGCATGTGCTAGTAACCTCATTTCAAATTACTTGCTGAAAAGGTGAAGAACAGCACCTTCTGGATCCATCCCCTTTAAGTTACAATTGCATTTGTATATATATATGTAAAATGGAGGAATGTACAGATTCATCATATTTAACTTCCCATGGAGACAGAGTCCGAGCGACAGCTTAAGAAAGCTGATAACTCTTTTCTGGGATGTGTGACATTAAGATACTTACGAAGCAGGTCAATGGTCGTCCTGTAGGTATCTGAGTTCGAGAGAAGGTGACTTTGAAACCAGTTGAAAGTGGTTTCTGGGTGTGGACGAAGGGCGTGAGTTTGTCTGTACGTGTGTGCGCCTCTTCCGTTCATAATGGCATCTTTAGCCAAAACTATGGGGAGACTTATGGAGAGGTCTGTGCGAGAAAGGCAGAGCCACGATGGCATATGCCGAGGGGTTTCCTTTTGAAAGTGTGTGAATCAAGCTGTAATGGGTAAGAGTCAATGTGCTTTAGCCAAAGTTGTGGCTTTGTTGTCTGTTTTGATGTTTTGTAAAGATGTTCTATTTCATTTAATCTTTTGACTTTGTCTTTACAATTGTGTGTGCTCACTAGTGTGTTCTCCTGTCTTTTAAACAGGCGGATCTAGTGGAGGGGACTATGTGTCCTAGTGGAGGGGACTAAGTGTCCTAGTGAGGGGACTGTGTTTTGGAGATGAGATAATTGGTGTGACTAATTATTGATTAAGACTATTAAAATACCGGGGGGGGGGGGGGGGGTGTCTGTGAGACTTGAACTATGAATTATCCTTCTATTAATTATCCTGTAAGAACCTGAATTATTCAATTAGTACTTTGCTTTGAATAAATTTGTATTTTTGTAGCTCTGACTCTGATTTGGTGACCTTAGATAATGGAGTGGAGAGAGAGAGAGAGAGAGAGAGAGAGAGAGAGAGAGAGAGAGAGAGAGAGAGGAGGGACAAAGTGTTACCAGTTCACCTTCCGCTATGGCTAAACGCGTACCAAATATGAGAACCACGGGGGCGATGCTCCCGTCGTTACTGCGCATTTGGTTTTGCAGTAGGGTTTTCTTTCATTGTGAAGGGGTAAGTGTTACGATGTGTCTTTTTTGAGTCGGGGGGGGGGGGGGGGGGTGGGGGGGGGGGGGGGGGTGGCGTTTGAATAATTTTGTGAGTTGTGGGATTGGTTTAGGATACCACATTTTTTTCCCCATAGAAGTAGAAAGTGATGTGTTTCTTTATCGGCGCATATCAAAGGAGACACATTCGTCTTTGTTTAATACATACGTTTGTATTAGAATGGTTTTCATACATGAGAAACTGTTGCTTGAATTGCATTCTTTGCTTGGAGATAGAGGACCCACTTGTTCTTACGTGGTCAGCGTGATTTCTGCTGAGCCGACCCAGAGGGGTATTGCAAGGGGAGAATAGTGGTCTACCTCAGGGGCATTTCTTGACCGGGAGGGTGAAACTTTTTTTTTTTTTTTTTTTTTTTTTTATTGGGGGGGGGGTGGAATTTTCCTTCTTTTTTTTTTTTCTTTTTTTCTTTGTGTCGGGGCAATGGGGGCGAGTTTGCCCTTGGATAAGGAATTTCCAATGCCAAAGGACATCAGCTGATAATGATTGTTTGATGATGTGAGATGCCCGTAGGGTTTTTTTTAGAAAGAGATTTTCTTTCTCTTGAGTGAAGAGAAAATGGGATGTGGTGTAAGTTTTCTTTATGCTTTGGAAGGCATAATTATAAATGGGGACACAGTGATTATTTTATTTTAATGGAGATTTGATTGGTGTTGGGGAGATTACTTTAAAATGGTGCTGAGTGGTGATAACTGATGTTGTCAATTGGTGATGCCATTGCTGAATGGTGATGCCCGGTGGTGCTGACTGGTGATGATTGATGATGATACCGGTGAGTGGTGTTGATTTTTGGGTGTGGCAATGGTGGTGTATACTGGGGAAATGGTGCTGATTTTGGAGTGTGGCAATATTGGTGTATAGTGGGGAATGGCAATATTAATGTCCTTACTTGAGATATTTGCAAGAGAGTTATTACTAAGGAGGGTTATTAATATCATTATTACTTGAGATATTTTACGGAAGAGGTACTTAAGTAGAATTATCATTATTTGAGATATTTCATGGGAGATTATTTCATAATTATTACAGATAATTATATTATGGAGAATTATTACAACGAATTATGGGAGAAGTTTTGTGGTTAATTATTTATTGAGTTCCTATGACTTTGGAGAATGTGTCAGTGGTTCATGGGTGATGAATCTGGCTGAATTTTGGTGAATTGTGCTGAATTTTTGGTGAATGGACAAGCATTAACATTGGTGATGTTTTTTTATACTAATACTGGTGATTTTTTTTATATACTAACATGGGTGTTGATTTTTCTTTTTCCTTTTTTGGAAGTTAGCCATCGCTGACACAAGTTTTTTTTATCATGGCTGAATTCGAATTTATTTTTTCTCTCCAGTTTGTGTGAATTTTTTTTTAATATCTCAGTTAGTGACTTGGAGTCATTGTTCGAGAATGTGTTTATAATTTCAGCTGTTTGATACTGCAGAGAGATTTATGGGAGAATTTTTGCATTTTTTTAATGCATACGTAATGGCACTTCATTTTTTTTCTGGATATTTGTGTTCCAGAAGTTGTGGGTTTCTTGCACAATACCTTTGTTGTATTTGTGACAACTTTGCCAGAGATAGGAAACTTGGTTAAGTTTCTATTGGTCTATGCCGTAGTGCATATGGAGAAATCTTTACTTAGACACTGAATTTGGAGTTTTGTTATAATGAGTTCTGGCACATTGGTGATTTTTTCTAGAATTTCCTAGGCAACTTTTATTTGCCGAGTTTTTGCCCTTTTTCAGCACTTATGCTAAACATAGAGTTTATAGTTTTTGACTATAACATTGAGTTATTTTCCTGGAGAATTGGAGATATAATTTTGGAGGTATAATATTTTTGGCCATTTGATATTTTTTTTTATTTTTTTGGAAATATTCCACAGTTTAGGCCTATGGTGGTGAGAGCTATGTTTAGTTCAATTATTTTGCAGCCATTTTTGTTGCAAATGGAGACACCTTTTTGAGGAGATGTGAGGCAATATTTTTTGAGTGTGTCAGCTAGGTGCTTTGAGTGCAATTTTTTGGAGGTGGAGTTTCATTTTTGATTATCCTGCTTGGAGATATACTATTTTTTAGAGACTTGTTTTATTCCACATGGAGTTATTGGTGAAATAGAGGTAAGTATTTTTTATTTGCCGAAACAGAGGTGAATATTTTTTGTTACTGGAGTGGTGGTTTTATTAACATGTGGTTATTGGTGAAATAAGAGGGAATATGGTGGTGTGGGTATTAATTAAATGGAGGTAATATTTTCATCACCGGAGTGGTGTTATTATTACGATGGTGATTTATATATATATGTGGAGGTAGCATTAATCTTTGGGGGTGACTTTTTTTTGTGGTTATGACTTTTTTCTCCGGGAGTTTTTCGAGCCAAGAGAAGAGTTTTGTGGTTCTTTTTGGTTTTGTAACTAATTGGAAGCGAGTGGCATTACTGCATTGTGGTCCCTATGGAGATGTTGCATTTTTTTATATTCGCCAGTGGGTTATTGTTTTTGGTGACGTATAATTGCTGAATTACGAGTTTACAGTAGTTTTTTTTCCCGAATAGGTGATAATTTTTTATATAATTGGGCAGTATCATGTGAGAGCTATGTCTTTGAGACAAATTTTGAACACCTTAGTCATATCCTGGAGATAATTTTGTGAAATGTGCTTGTGTGGTTTCAGTATAGAACTTTTTTTTTTTTTTTTTTTTTGAGAATCATGAGTTTCTGAAGTTGTGAGTCTGACTAGACATTCCTATGCTGCAGTTCGAGCACCTGATGGGTCCGCAGGTGGATTTTTGCTGACAATGCTGTGATGAGTCCGGTTGCTGACTCTTTTCCTCTAGTGGTGATTGCTCAGAGTTTTTGTAATATCTGGAAATGTTGACCATAGCATTTCATGAAAATGCATGTGTAAGAGGTTGCTTTCTGGCCGTGTCCGATAGCTTGAAAAGTTGCGACGGCAAAATTCCGTAACTATGCATATTGCATTTGTTTGGGAAAACGCGGGGTTATGTATATCATGCATATATTATGTGCTTTGTGATTGGGGAAGTTCACTTGTCATTATCTTTTTTTTATTTTTATTTTTTTCCTTTTCCTACGAGAGATGTAACTGGGGATTGAGCTTTAAATAGCATTTCTTTTTGGACGCGAGATGTAATTTATCGGGGTTGTGATTTACATAAATGAGTGTTTTGAGATTAATTATATGAGCAGTGAGGGGTTCTTGCTGTCAGATATTGGAGAATTTTTACTGATATCAGAGCTTGAGAGAACATTTTTGATTTTCGGGGCTGGGCTTGTTACATGATTTTTTTTCTTGGGCTCATTACTTTTTATCTTTTTTTATTTACTTGTATGAATTTGTGTGTTTGAAATGTGAGTACAGAAGTCCGTGGAGTTCCTGAGAGTTTGAATTCTGGATTGTGTGTGCTGGTGTGTGAGTTTGGAGAATTAAGTTAGAGAACTTAATATTTTTTTTGTTTTTGCGGGGTTGTGATAATGACTTAAGATTTATTGGTCATATTAATGAAGTTAATTGGGAGGCATTCAGTTAGTATTTCTGAATTTTTGTGGTCATTATTTGATAGAGGTAGTATGTCTGGGGTTAGTTCTTTTTTGATTGACGATGACGTGACTGACATACTTAAACACACAATAATTGTCATTCCCCGACTCTAGCAATACGCCCACCAGCCATTGCAGAGATGTTACTGTCGTTTGCCTAATTACGAGAGTTTCTACAAGTCTACAGAGTCTACAGCACTTTCGGGTCTACAGAAGCCGTTGGATGTCTTCCGCAGGGAGACGTTTCGCCTTCCTACAGCGTGCTACAAGTCTGTGAAGGCAGTTGCAGACAAAGAGGGAGATTCAAGTATCCAAGATGGAGAAAAGTTTATTCACCCAATTGTTATTGGAGATGAAGCGTGATAGACATTACTTTATAATGCCAGAGACGTGCAGTTACTACTATATTTTGTGTTTTGAGCCGGCCAATGTTTTTTTATATATATGAGCTGTTTTATGTGGCCTGTGGCTAGGCTGGGGCTAGCCAGGATGGTGGCCGAGCTAATCTGTAAAAAGGAGGAATGTAAAGATTCCTCATATTAACTTCTCATGGAGACAGAGTCCGAGTGACAGCTTAAGAAAGCTGATAACTCTTTTCTGGGATGGTGTGACATTAAGATACTTAAGAAGCAGGTCAATGGTCGTCCTGTAGTTATGTGAGTTCGAGAGAAGGTGACTTTGAAACCAGTTGAAAGTGGTTTCTGGGTGTGGACGAAAGGCGTGAGTTTGTCTGTACGTGTGCGCCTCTTCCGTTCATAATGGCATCTTTAGCCAAAACTATGGGGAGACTTACGGAGAAGTCTGTGCGAGAAAGGCGTATGCTGAGGAGTTTTCTTTTGAAAGTGTGTGAATCAAGCTGTAATGGGTAAGAGTCAATGTGCTTTAGCCAAAGTTGTGGCTTTGTTGTCTGTTTTGATGTTTTGTAAAGATGTTCTATTTCATTTAATCTTTTGACTTTGTCTTTACAATTGTGTGTGTTCACTAGTGTGTTCTCCTGTCTTTTAAACAGGCGGATCTAGTGGAGGGGACTAAGTGTCCTAGTGAGGGGACTGTGTTTTGGAAAAGAGATAATTGGTGTGACTAATTACTGATTAAGACTATTAAAATACCGGGGGGGGGGGGGAGTAGGATCTGTGAGACTTGAACTATGACTTATCATTCTATTAATTATCCTGTAAGAACCTGAATTATTCAATTAATACTTTGCTTTGAATAAACGTACATTTTTGTAGCTCCGACTCTGATTTGGTGACCTTAGATAATGGAGTGGAGGTTGAGAGAGAGAGAGAGAGAGAGAGAGAGAGAGAGAGAGAGAGGAGGGACAAAGTGTTACCAGTTCGCCTTCCGCTATGGCTAAACGTGTACCAAATATAAGAACCACGGGGGCAATGATCCCATTGTTAATATATATGTGTATATATATATATATATATATATATATATATATATATATATATATGTAAATAAATTCTTCTGTTAAAACAGGATACGTCTTAAGCATAAAAGGCCCATTAAAACACTGGTTTAAAGCTAGGACTATGATTCGGTGGAATGACTCCCACCCTTACCAAGTAGTAAAAAGGGTGGAAGTTTGCCCACCGAAATATAATCCTTAGTTTTATACATCGCAGTGTTTTAAAAGGCCTTTTATACTTGAGAGATATATTATATATATATACATACATACATACATATACATACATACATACATACATATATATATATATATATATATATATATATATATATATATACACACACACACACACACACACACATATATATATATATCTATATATATATATATATATATATATATATATAAAAATGAGGGTGTTGGGCTGATAACCTAATTCGAAAAGAATAATTGACTTACACGATTAATCTCCTTTAGAGGCCACCAACTTCTCAGTAGAAACGGCACCACAGTAATAAACCCCCCCCCCCCCCCCCCCCCCCCACACACATATACAATATATATATATATATATTATATATATATATATTTATATATATATATATATATATATATATATATATATATATATATATATATATATGTATAATATATATATCTATATATATATTTTATATCATATTATAATATATAATATCTAATATATATATATATCTATCGTATATAATATGTATAACTGAATCACGAAAGTTAGGAACGTGATAAATTCATAAATAAAGATAAATGCCAAGTACTGAATAGCTGTCACCTATAATCCTTTAATTGTCTAGAAATTGTATCTGAGATGATTGTCTTAAACCTTTAATTGCACCCATTGTTTATGCTTGTTTGGGAAGGTTTCTTATTTTCCAGGGTGTCGATTCTAGGTACTAATCTCTTTATAATCCCTATCTGTCAGTTATACGAATCTTCTTGTATTGTCTTTTCTCGTACTTATGTCAGTATCTGCTC
>NC_087201.1:136923100-136945600 GCF_015104395.2 Macrobrachium nipponense
CTTAGTTTTAATTGATATATTTTACGGCAGCATATGTGATTAATCACGTATCAAAGTAAAGAAAAAACTACCCGAAAACAACAAATTCTACATTAATGCCGACTGGCTGTACATAATTGGTCTGAATTTGTATGGTCTGACCTATTTTCAAAACAATGGAATGAAAAATCACTGCTCTTATAACAGCACCACCAACTGGGAGAGAGAGAGAGAGAGAGAGAGAGAGAGAGAGAGAGAGAGAGAGAGAGAGAGAGAGAGAGGGTGCTCATATTACGAAAAAGCAATATTACCAGTTCTGGTTATTGACGAATAGGAATACGAAATTCTAATAGTTATCGTTCGTGTCCCACTTTATTACAACAATTATGATTTTGCCTGTTGTTACGAGAAATGAATAGAGCAAAAGTATAATCTCTAATACAAATAAAGTGCAAAATATTAGGCGAATGATATCGAACGGGTGAAAAATGAGAGAAATAGTGGGGTATGAAAAAGAAAGAAATTAATAAACGAATGCGCTCAATGTTTATGCCAAGCAGGGACTGGAGAGCATGAAAAAATAGTTGCAGTAGGTGATTTAAATGCATATATAGGTAATATCGCATGAAAAGATGGTTGTAATAGGTGATTTATATACAGATATAGGTAATATCGCATGAAAAGATGGTTGTACTAGGTGATTTATATGCACACATAGGTAATATCGCATGAAAAGTTGGTTGTGCTATGTGATTTAATATGCACATACAGGTAATACTGCATGAAGAAAGTAGTAGGTTGTGCTGGGTGATTCTTATGCACATATACTAGGGTATAATGCATGAAAAGGTTTCGTTCTAGATAATTTACATGCACATATTGGTTAATAATACATGAAAACTTAGCTTGGCTATAAGATTTATATGCATCTATAGATAATTCAGAAAATGAAAAAAATAGTGGACAGATATGTAAGTCTTCAGAAAATGAAAAAAATGGTGGACAGATATGTAAGTCCTGGAGGAAATGAAATTGGAGGGAATTTTGCTAACGCAATTCGTATGCCAGAGAACCTAATTAACGATTTCACAGTAGCAGAGACATTATGAACATTGCACATGAAAAACTAGTTTACACTAAACAAGTAACAGTTTTATAATCAACCCTGGGACACTCATTAACTGCAAGTTATCTGGCCACATACAAAGGATACTGTCCTATAAACGTGCTGTTTGAATTGGTATATACGAAAAAAATTAGTATCACCTAAGTACAAACGACCCATCCCAGAGTCAAAATTGACTCTGATGCAGCCGAGGAGAGACTTACAACATACATTTGGTGCCCGTATTGATGGTAAGACAGCCCATGGCCCTGAAATAAATATCCCTTATGATGGTACCTCTTAATCCTCGTGATTATTATCCTTTCTAATCCACGGAGATGAGATTCTGGATCTTGCATCCTTCTCTTGTACTTCCCTTACAAGTAGCATTAGAGTATCGTCTGTTTTTGCCCCGATTTATTTACAAGAAATAATTGTTTTAATTAATAACAATTTTAAACATTTCTTTGCTTGCAATAGGTGGGACAAAGGAATCTTTTCTTTAATGACGAAAGCTGGAGCAAGGCAATGAAAAAGTTTTGCATTTTATCGGAGGAAGCGAAAAGGAACTAATACAAAGCAAAGGTCATTAAGGAATGCAGCTGTTGTTTGAAGAAAGGGTACAACAAGACCTTAGTTTAGTCTACAGAACCCAGGACACACATTACTCGGGACCCCTTAAAAGGATATCCGAAACAATAAAAAAAGTATTCTCTCTCTCTCTCTCTCTCTCTCTCTCTCTCTCAATGAAATGCCCCTTTTAATGGGATAACTCAGTTTTCACGTCAGGTGTAAGGAAACTCAAAGGTTAATCTCTCGTATATGGCCACTAATTACCATATGCAACTCCATAATTATCATAATAATCACGGAACCTTTCATATGATAATCAGGATTTTAATTAACTTTCATCATTCTAATTAGCATCTTGATTAGGTGTTTCAAACCAAAATGAAAAGTATGAGCACTGATCTGATATCCTGATACTGTCTTCATAATATGCCCAAAATATAAATAAAACACAATAAAAATAAATATGAAAATTACTAACAAGAAATGCGCTTCAAGCTGACATATTAATTCTGACAGGCATGCACTGGGAAAGGGAACAATCACACCGAAGGAACTACATACAATCCCGAACTGAAATGTTACTTCCAATATGTCAGTAAACTGTAATTACTCTCTCTCTCTCTCTCTCTCTCTCTCTCTCTCTCTCTCTCTCTCTCTCTCTCTCTCTATATATATATATATATATATATATATATATATATATATATATATATATATATATATATATATGTATATATATATATATATATATATATATATAGTACATTACATATACATATACATATATATATATATATACATATACTATATATATATATATATATATATACTATATGCATTAAGTTACTAATGTCCTATATCTTATACGCTCTACCTCGGAATTAATATATTTTCCAGTACGTTAACCGAAGGGGAATTTTTAAGTTGATAATAATTTTGTCCTCTCGTGGGTTCGAACCAGCGCCCTGCGGACAGAGGAGAAATCAGGACTATATATGAATATGATATATATATATATATATATATTATATATATATAAATATATATATATATATATATATATATATATATTATATATATGTGTGTGTGTGTGTGTGTGTGTGTGTATGTGTGTGTATGTAAGTGTACGTATGTATAGTTTTACAGCGTTTTTAGATTAAAATCGGCGATATATCCATATCTGATATCGTTACGCAGACTATGAAATTTGGCAAGTTTTTGTAAAGAGGCCCTGAATGTCCCTTGTCATGAAAAATGCAATCATTTCATAAGAAAATAGCGATCGATACGGTACAATTTACCAAATATTTCATGCTTATTTTTCTTTCTAGGGAGAGCAACTCCAGAAGGCACACCTTTGTGTACATTAGCGTTTGCGCTCATTCGAAATCAATTTTCATATCAACAACAGTCACACGCTACAGGAGACCAGTACGTTATGACTACCCAGTCTGGTACCTGGTAATAATTGTGCTAATAACACGGACTGCATGTACTAGTCGTTATCAAATGTTGTTCTTAGGAATTGCAATAATACTGAAATTAACTGGTATTGGAAAAGGGAACGAATTTAACAAACCTCCAAATCAGTCCTTCATCAGCAGTGTTCGTCTAAACTAGAGCTGAATACGACTAAATTACTGGACCACGAAAACAAATAAAAATTTCTTAAATATAATACCAAGCGCACACTTTGAAACGAAATTAAAGAAATACATTACCGAATAAAATGACAGAATATTTCTTTCCATATGACTCAAAGCTATATATATATAATATTATATATATATATATATATATATATATATATATATATATATATACATATATCTCTTAGTAAATTCAAGCAACGAAATATCTCTCTGTGTAAATTCCCAGTCATTTTCATCCTCCCCTGAGTGGCCTGTAAACTTTTGATTGAAAGAAAGCAGTGTGTAACGTTCGCCCTATGCCAGTGTCCCATCTCTTTGCAGACAAACACCGTGCCTGATTGTGGTAGAAATTGGAAACCCTTGGAGCAAGCCTTGCATTTTCAATAACCCACTTTGCACAAATTTCTGAACGCTGTGTCTGGTTGCCCCCAGCCACGTGTTTCCGGTGGATCGACCAATCAACCACTTTATTAGTCCCTGGACCTCTGTAAATTAATGTAAATACAGTGAATTTAAAACTAAAGTCCAGCTTTTATGCAAAATCCTCTTTCCTCAGTAATATCGGCCTTCTGCCATAGTTTTTTTTTTTTTTGTGATCTCTCGTTCCTCCATTTAAGGCCAAGTTTTTCAGTGTTAAATTACATTTTCTAGGACTGTGAACGAGCAGTTTAGAACAATATATATATATTATTATAGTATATATATATAATATATATAGATATATTATACATATATCTATATATGTGTGTGTGTGTGTGTGTGTGCGTGTGTGTTTGTGTGTGTACCCAAACCGGCATCTTATCACGACCATGGGGGCAGAGTCGCAAGGGTTCCAATGCAGGCAGAAAGTGCTTTACCTGAAGGAAGAGTACATCTTGTCTTACCCGACGTGTATGCATCCCTAAGGAGTCCTTGGGATTGCTTTGTCACTGGCTTGTCATACCCTAGACTTCCTGCTTCTATCTCTCTCTCTCTCTCTCTCTCTCTCTCTCTCTCTCTCTCTCTCTTCATGTTACATTTGAAAACATATTGGTGTCTATATGCGTTTCTAGGTTCACGGTCATACGCACTCTTATTCATACATAGTCATATATATCTCCTATAGTTATGAGATGCTTTATTTCATTTGATTTTTATATCATAGAAAAGAGAAAAAAAAATTCTTTTTATTATAGCATGCTGGTTAATATCCACTCTTGCCAAATAGATGAACGTTTGTTTTCACTGGCACAGAAATTTGTTGGAGAATATGCCATACTTCTGCTCGCTTTCCCCTTTCTTCTGACGCTGGTAATTTATCTTTCATCTCGAACAAACACCGATATATAGGCAACTTGCATATGGGGACAAACGAACGCGAATGCACAGTGCTTGTAAACCATATTCATATTCAAATATACTTTTTCAGAAGAGCGTGGCAGCAAAACAGTCCTTTCATACTCAACGCAAACTGGCAGTGTATTATCCCCGAAGCTTTCATAAATCAGGGCTTACAGACAACAAAGGGGCCCTGTTATGTCAGATGTGGCAGTTACCCTGGGCGTTATTACCTAAAGGGAAAGATAAAATACAGGAAAATGGGTCGCAAAAATAACTGCTGTATCTCTCCCAAACGACTCTTTCGACTTGCAAAAAATATTTTATGCCAGTCAACGAATGTATCATTTGATTAAAAAAATGTTTCTTATCAGTCATCGAATACAAGATGTTATTCACGAATGAACGTGGAAATGACGGCATCGCACTCTCCTGGGTCTTTACCATGACAAATCTTCAGGGACAACAAACATTATTTCACAAACAGGACCGTTTTCTTCATACCCTTTTTGTTAATTTATTATCTAATGTTTCTATACAACAAAGGCCAAGATGAGCGCAGGTGCAACCCGAGTGATATGAATTGAAAATTGTGGTACGGTAGAAGAAGATACAGTGGAAAACAAAGTGGTTTACTCTTGAGACAGATCTACAAACAGATTTGTTAAGGATCAATGTATATACAAAAGTTAACCTAGAATGTGTATCTGGAACTTCGAAGAACACCATAACCATACAAATACATCAGAATACATTCATTTCTACCTCACTCTTTCTGCTTTCTTTCAAACTGCTGTCGACAATTTAACGACTCATTAAATTACATCCTTTTCAAAAAGGTCCGTTCCTCGCGACACGAAATATCGCATTTATGTTGTCTTACCTTCGATTCTGAAATAAACTGGCAGTCTCAGTACCATACCTGAAAAATAAATAAAATATACATGAATAAAAAATAAAAAATAAATACACTATGCAACTTATATTACGTTTACAACTTAATGTGTTCAAAGAGCAACACGGACACAGAAGGGATATGCTACTGAAGAAGAAAAAAATAACAAATGGCGACATTTCACTGTTCAATGTCATCGTGATTTAAGGAAATCATTAACTTCAAAACTAAATATCTTGTATTAACAGTTAAGCTAAAACTGTGCTTCACGGATGTCAAGACCAATATCCAAAGAAAGACTCGTGAAGTCGCCGAATGAAAATAAGGAAACAGAAGAAGCTGATGAGATGAACGGTCGGCTCCGTTCAAAGGGAGTATAAAGCTGTCGTAAAAAGATCGCCGTAAGAGGAAAGGTATTTCGGTGCGTGACAAAGTAATTTCGCCATGTTGGTAGAACGGGAAAAGACTCGGTAGTCAAAAGGATGCATAAATGTTTAAAGTTTTACGAGGGAGAAGAGAGAGGGAGCCTTAGAATGCGTTGGGTTGAGAGGGTGTCAGGAATGCTGGAACAATGCGAGCTTCATACTCGTATTCAGGAGGCGAAAGATTTAGGTGACTCGAGGACTTGGGTGGGAGGGACTTCCCAGCCATGTTCCTGTGTAGTTTCGTGAAGCACCTGAGAAGATATGTCACTTTTTCCTTTTACACAAAAGGTAAAGTGGATATATATATATATATATATATATATATATATATATATATATATATATATATATATATATATATATGTGTGTGAGAGAGAGACGAGAGAGAGAGAGAGAGAGAGAGAGAGAGAGAGAGAGAGAGAGAGCGTGTGTGCGTGTACACACACACAGACATATATATATACATATAAGTTTGTGTGCGTGTACAAGCACACATATACTAGATACATATATATACATATTTATGTAATGCATAAAGTTCATGCAATAGTATGCAGTAATATGCCCCACTACAAACATCAAGAAGTCAATTTTCCACTTGCAACCCCAAAATGTGCTGGTCTCAGTGCTTTCACAATCGTTTCAAACGTTTCCCGACCAATCAGAAGCAATGGAAATGCGCATTTGAAGGTGTTTACTGAATCTTTAACGTGTAATACAGCCATTATCACATTCATTTTGGTTACTGTTCAGTGCCGATATTTTGTACAGTAAGTTCCAAAACTGAAGCGACAAATTTCGGAGAATTTCGTTCGAAATTCACTAACTGGCAACTACAACTCGTAGCTGAAAAATATATATTTTTTCTACAGTGAAAGCTCTATCAAGCAAAATAAAGCTAACATATGATGCACAAATATAAAATCTATGATATTTATAACAATCATAAGAAAAAATTACGGTAATAGTAATTATTTTTAAGTATAGCAATTACTTCAAACTATAGAAACGAAACAATTTGAAATTTTCGTTCAACACAGGATTACCAACATTAACAATGTATATATCGAGCAATGTGGAAACAAATATTTAATATTATAGTGTATTATCAATTATTTTAGCAAAGATGCATAAAACCATGCAAGTATCAATAGAATGTGAAGGGAAAATCTCCGCGACATTAAACATAATCAATCATGAATGCACCTAGATTCAATGGAAAAGTTGGGTGTGGTTGGTAGTTCTGACTCTAGCTTCTAGGACCGAGCATAAAACACCATCTTCGAGAAAGGCTCTAACTGCTGCTGCTACCTTCAGGTGACTAGGCCTAGTTCTGGGCATTGCAAGGCTTACAATGCAGGGCCACTGTCTGTTATTTAGGCAAAGATAGAACCTTCAGGACCGACGGCAGGACCTATCCTTGCACCTGGGAAACAGACTCGCTATATAAAAAATTAAGAAAGTCGGTCGCAAACAACCAGAACACCCGTAAAATCACCATCTGCTTAAGTAGGAGGACGACAGACCCCAACCACCCCTTCCCCCCTCTACCTCTACCTCTACCCACAATACTAACTCCACCTTTTTCACTTCAACCTATTACCTCAAATCTTCGAATCATATCCCAACCGTGAAATTTAAAAGACTAAATTCGCGTAAGTGGGCGTATCATAAGGGAGTGATATCACACAAATTCATATTTCCACTGACAACCAGTAATCAGTTCGATCCAGTCAAGTATCATTGCATAACAGGAATTTATGAGTTTCTTGGGATATATATATATATATATATATATATATATATATATATTTATTTATATATATATATATATATATATATATATATATATATATATAAAGCAAGCACCCGAGCATGACCAATAGGCCTAGTGCTCGATTCTTAAAACAGACCTCTGGTTATTCCTGATAGATAAAACGTCCTGAGAGAGAGAGAGAGAGAGAGATGAGAGAGAGAGAGAGAGAGAGAGAGCATAACAGGGGATACTCGAATTAAAATAATGCTCGCCAAGCATATTCACTCTCCGGATCGTATGGACAAGAATAGTCTCACTTATGCACTCAAAAAAAAAAAAAAAAGGTGGTGGAAACCTACGAAAAATACTTGTTTGGTGCGACCCTGAACGCAATTCCGCATGCAAAAAATTTGCACAATCCAGAAATTCCATGAAATTATTAACTAACAAGCAGGAAAATATATTTCCTTGATTCTTGAAATAGGCCTAACCATGTAACCAACGCTAAACGCGCACATAACTTGGATTCGTTTTTTTTTTTTTTTTTTTTTTTTTTTTTTTTTTACACCCACTTAATTATATTTCATTTAATCAGATGCTAAACTTCTCTGTGCTTTATCAAAAGAAATCATAATAACTTTCGATATAACGCTATAAAAGTAGAAAGTTAATTTACAAATATTAGGCCAATGCTTATGCACTCGGTTCCTGCTGCCACTCTATGGTGAACACTTCATATCACACTTTGGAACCGCAGATGTTTCTTTGGGGAATTTTTTTTTTTTCTATTAATAAACAATTACTGAACTAACATTGATCATTCACTGGGGAAATACTTTGTGTGCTTATACAGTTAATCACTGATACGTATTATCAGATAAATAGAATGACAATAATTGGAATAAAATATACTAACTGGCAACTCCATGAGTTTCTATAGAAGTACGATCAATTCTGAGATTTGTCGCTTCACTTCTGGAACTTACTGTACGACCGACGATATTGGCGCAAGTTGGGATATTTGGATGTTAATCGAAACAGGACCACTTTGATGGAAAACTTAAACAAAGGAAGATAAATTTTTAATGCTAAACTCCCTTGAATTTCGGAATAATTTCCGAAGCATGAGAATTAGTCTTCAAGGACGAGAATCAGGACTAACAATGCACCAGAGGAAGACAATTAAATGCTCCAAACATCCCGTGCCTTTAATCACATCGATAGACAATGTAAGCCTACTTAGACGACAGTTACAGACCAATATGTTTAAAAATCTTATTCGTTTTGAAGTATTCCGAACAGACAAGAGGATGCTTCAGAAGTCCTTGACCACAGACGAATACAATCTACTACACGAGAGTACATATACTTCCATAATGTTTCAGAGACGCAGTACCTGAATTACAGCTAACGTTGACACCAAAACAACAGAACATCACCGAAAGAAGAGTTTCCCAACACACAAGACAAAGTAGCGCATACAACAAACAGCGCAGATAAACAAGTGATATATGGCTTACAATAAATTACATTAAGATGATTTACGGCAATAAAGCTCAGCAATATGAAGAATAATACACGCACATTTAATCTCTAAAGTTACAGCATAATCACTTGGGCTACAGCCATTAATTACTTGAGAGCAAAGATTAATGAGGGATATGGGGAGAGGAATAGGCCTGGGACCTACTTATCCCACAGACCTTCGTTAAGGTTATTATTCATGACATCTAAAAAGGGGAGAATTAACCCTAAAATTACTCTCATTAAGGTCCTAATTAGGCAGAAGAATTAAGAAAAATTTCAGCGGCCAATTAGCACTGTTTTGGTCCATGCTTTCATTTTTTTCCATGTTAAGGGAATTCTAATTTATTACAATGTATTTCCAGCAGCATGGGGTTCGGAATATTCAGTGCATAAAAATGATAAAATTATTAGAGTGATTATTTAGTAATATATATATATATATACATATATATATATATATATATACATATACATATATATATAGATCTCTATATCTATCTATCTATATATATATATATATATATATATATATATATATATACTTACATACATATACACACGTACACACAGAGTAAGTGATGAAATGCAACTAAAATAAAGAGTAGACAAACAGCGTTTCTTCGAAAGTTTATTAAACGATACAATATACAACACTTAAGTATACATGTCTCCATATATATGACCTAGTAGCCTACGTCTTCCAATTCTCCCTTCCACAATGAGACAAGAGTTCAATCACTATTAGGTAAAACAACCTTGACCCTTTTCCTTAGAAATCTCAAATGCCTCTGCTGACCTAAGCAATGAAACAGCTGAGAACCGGACAGTTGCCACCCTTTGGGGAGCAGCGCAGCAGTAGGAGTTTGCTGCACTTCGGAATCATCCATGATTCAGCAATGTAGCTGTTTTAATAAACAGTTTAAATTGTCACTTGTACTTTAAACGAATTATCTACTCAGACTAACAAGCATGATAGAACCCGAGCATATTGCATAGTGTGTGTGTTTGTGAGTGTGTGTGTGTGTGTGTGTGTGTGTGTGTGTGTGTGTGTGTGAGAGAGAGAGAGAGAGAGAGAGAGAGAGAGAGAGAGAGAGATAAATATCCTTTCTTTCCTAAGGAAAACTGATTCCAAAGCCATGCACTACGAAACAGATTCCGTAATAATGTCTCCCACAGATGCATCATCTCATATTATAACGACATCCGCTGAAGCCACTGCTCTTTCATTCATTATTATGAATACGACATCTGATACCTCTCCAGGGACACATTATTACAAATAGGAATATTAGTCACGAAATTACTAAATGATGAAATAGTCGACGCGAGCGCATGAAGCAGGGAGACATTCTCTCTCTCTCTCTCTCTCTCTCTCTCTCTCTCTCTCTCTCTCTCTCTATACATTGTGTGTTTTATACAATTCCATAATTCTAACCTCTACCTCTAGCATGTGGAATAAGGGTGACCGAGCCTACCTGACCTGTGCAGACTTAATGTCAAAAATGTTTTTGAAATGTGTACTCATGCTAAACGATTCTATATATATTTATTATCATATATATATATATATATATATATATATATATATATATATATATCTATATATATATATATATATATATATATATATATAAATCTATATATAAATATATCTATTATATATATTATATTATATATATATATATATATATGTGTGTGTGTGTGTGTGTGTGTGTGTGTATACTAACAGTAATGATTGAGAAAAATCAACAATTGTGTATAAAAGTGACAGGCAAACCGAACGTTTTCATGATTGGAATCTGTATTGTGAGGAAAATAAAATCAACGAATTTGTCCAAAAGCTTCTTACGAATAGGACAACTTTTTTTCAAACGATTTTTGCCGTTGTAGAGACGCAACGTAGCCTATTTCCTTAATGAATGCAATTACCACGGGACAAATATGCTGAGAAATATGCACGATTAAAAGTCTATACAAACATCCCGTCCAGAGAACCATTGCACGCCGAAAATAATCCTTTAATCGTGTTTTATTTATTTATTTATTTATTTATTTTTGCTCACACTTCCCCTGACGAAATAAATTGCGATTTCCGAAGAGAATCAGTTTGTTGTCGTTTTTACCAATAAATCTACAGTACTAATTTCTATCAAGGACGGTTAAGTATGTTATGATAACGGTTGTTACGATGTCTTTTTGTCAAGTGAGCAGGCATTGCAAAAGCAACGTTACACCTGCTTGTATCTCTATTCTTGAAAATGTCTTATAATTAAGATGAAGACCTGTAGTCCCATTTTGCTTCTTTAAATAAGGATAACGTGCGTAATTATCCATTGCGGACTTCCTTTCAAAATGCTGAGTTTAAAAAACACTGACTTGAAGGTAATTTTATGGCGCCCAAAATTATATGGGTCATATCTATCAACTCTTTTTTTAAGAGGATGTCTTAAGGAAGAGAGACTCATATAAGAAAAAGGCAAGGAAAGGAAACTGTAGAAACAGAAGTATGAAACATACAATTTAAAAAAATCCATGTAAAAAACACATAAAAATCACAGAATATAAAATCAATAAAATAATAAAAAAATAAACATAACAAAGCCCAACAAGAAACAGAATCGAAAGAATGAATGAAAACGAAAAGAATAGACGAAAACTAATTCATAAAACAAGAACATGTAAACTAATAAAAAAGAATATCCGAAAAAAAGGCAAGCAGAATAAAATACGGCGGCAAAACGCAGAGTAAAAATGCTAAAACAAGGGCTCATAAAGACTGTATGAAAGCAAGACACAAATATGAGTAAAAACCAGAGTAGAGAGAGAGAGAGAGAGAGAGAGAGAGAGAGAGAGAGAGAGAGAGAGAGAGGTTGCATCATCGCTAATGGATGTTACAGTGGCTGCTCTGAATGTATCATTCCCCGTGGGAGCTTCTGCTGTCAACTCAACCACATGGGGTAGAGATGCTCTGAAGGAACCTCGCTTCACAAAAAAAAAAAAAAAAAAAAAAAAAAAAAAAAAAAAAAAAAAAAAAAAACAGTTGCCTTCACATTTTTTTTACTTCTTGCATAAAAGAACCTCATGAGAAAGAAAACGTTACTGGCAATTGTATTTTAAGGACAGTCAATGGAAATGATGGATAACTGAATAACAAAGGTTGCTGATAAGATTTGTAACTAAGCTGATTGAAATGTTTCAGATACTGGCTCCGATACGAATATTCAGAGCTGAATATATTCATAAACACTAATAAAACACTAAGAATATCCATCGAGAGAGAGAGAGAGAGAGAGAGAGAGAGAGAGAGAGAGAGAGAGAGAGAGAGAGGGCCAGTGTATTTAGGTTTTAATGGAAAAGAGCATTGCAAAATCCAAAGCAAATAACATTTCTTTCCATTAGCCAGATCCGCTATGGAGAAAGGCAACTCTCAGGAAAATGCGTCGCGTTCGCTAAAAGAGTTTGTATCTATTTAAAGGTTCTTTTTAAGAATGGAATTCTTTATGCTTTTCAGTGGAAGCCAAGAAAACGGACGCGGATTGAAAGGGTAGATCATATTTCTTCTTATTAAAAGTCAGTCAAACTTACAAAACAACAAAAATAAAAAAAAACAATAACACTTAAAAAGACTGAAATTATGAAACTAAAAATGTACCTTATGAGTATACCTTCGATATAGAACATTCATGTAATCTGGTATCTTATTTACAGCTACAAAATGAGTAAACAAAAGACAAATACTGAGTAATATGTTTAAATAAAATCCCAACATCATCATTAACCACCAGTAATGAGCATGAGCCTGTTTTCATTCTTTAAGAATGGATTCAATATAAATAAAAATTATTTCTTCTTCTTATCTCACTCACTGCTTTGCTCTCAAAAAATCAGTTTTGTATAAAAAAAAAAATGGTCGCTTATTTCGTAGAATACAAATAACAATGTCGGGCATTTGTTGAGTAGTACTCAGCGACTAATAAAGAAAAATGGTGAAGAACATGAAAAGAAGTGGAGGATTAAAGAATAGATAGACTGCAAGGAGAATACAATGAACACCTGTTATAATGCAGAAGAAACGATTTTTACTTTTAGACCTTCGCTTTGCTGAGTGAGATCTGATCTGTGTACTGCTTTAAAAGTATATGTAATTTATGTAACCACATGTGACCGCATATGATTAAAGATTTGAATTTGAATCTGAATATTGCAGAACGCGGGAAGGCCTGGAAAACTTTATTGTATTTAGGATGTGATTCAAATCCACACACAAACCTTCGTACGACATTTGGGGATATTTTATGAGCCAATGGCCAGAACACTTCAAGTTCTTTACCGATTAATTGGACATAGCTTATGTATTGCGGAAAGGTAACTTATGAAATGTTAATGGCATAGCTATCTGGATCTGTGAATCTTGGTAGAAAGTTTGAGCCACATTATCATAAATTTCATGGATATTTTTGCCTGGATCATCACACTTTAGTGAAAATCCTGGGATGGTACATTACAATGGGAATAAATCTAACGGCAGGTCATTCAATTTAGGTAAATTTCGTTGGATAATCAAATTTTAGTGGAAATTTTGTGGGAGATATTTCAGCTTTGGTAGGAACCTTGAAGCACACATTAACATGTTTTGGAAATGCTGAATTTCAGCATTAGCCCTTCTGGATAGTCCTTAGCTACATCATTAAAATTTAGTACCAATTTTTAATTAGATGATTAAATTTTGGTAACAATCATTACCTTTGCTAATACATTTTCGCGAAGAGTTTGCTTTGTGAATTCTGTGGCTTTTAAGTTTCAGCTGCTCAAGCCTAGCGCTACGTCTACAGCCCATTCTGAGTCTACAATCACAGTCTTGTTCTGCCAATAAATTCAAAAGTGTGAGAAAATATGATGGCCTAGTAGTGAAAAAAGTTTTACACTGAGCTCTACTTCACCGTCCCATTAAACTCACTACGCTTACCATTCTGCACATAGTAAATGGCATAAAAGAGAAAAACTATAAATTCATGGAAAATGATAGATGCACGATACACAAAAGTGTACTAACAACTTCCCTTCCATCATGATGCCTGCTTTTATGACCCATAAGCCTATGTCCACATATGTTCATCGTAATATTAATATCGAAACAGAATATTACATCAAATATAAAAAAATAATTTTACTTTATTATCCATATAAAGATCTACAGCGTCACTATATATATATATATATATATATATATATATATATATATATATATATATATATATATATATATTATATATACACACACACACACACACACACACACACACATATATATATATATATATATATATATATATAATATATGTATATATATATATATATATATATATATAATTTAAGCTGAAATTGTAGGAAATAACTAACGCAACTTAACAAGCTTGCCGATATTGTTATCCATTGTCAATTTTTGAAATAAGCAGAAGAAAGAATTAACTTTTTGTACAACAGAACTTTTCTTTATGGATGATGATGGTGATGACGAGAGAGAGAGAGAGAGAGAGAGAGAGAGAGAGAGAGAGAGAGAGAGAGAGAGAGAGAGAGAGAGAGACTTCCTTCATATTACATTTTCAAAACTCATACATGTAAGAACATATTGATGAATAAACAGCAGCACAGTTGAATAGAACGATAAGTACTGTGCTGGAATTACTATGTCAGACAAATAGCATTCTCCCTCTAACACCTGTAATTAAGAGACATGATAACAAAAGAAGAATGACGCACAATAGATACTGCACGGTAAGAGAAACCACAACAAAGAAATGAAAAAAAGATAATGTAAAAGATTATGAAAAATAAATCAAACATTAAATTATTTATGTTACACAGAAAACTTTAAAAAAAGAAGAAAAGTGAATGTAAAAAGAATCCTTAAGAATGGTAAAACAAAAGAAAAATACTTATGTAACTACAAAAAAGAAAAAAAAACAACTACCAAAGGAAGCAATGCGGAGAGGTAACAAATGAGAAGTAAACATGGCTGACGATAAGGCTCCAGTACAATAGTAACATGGAGGGAATTTAGATCTTAAAGTGGCAAGAAATGCTAAAAACCTCGCTCCTCCGCTTCCCCCCATCCCATTCCAGCACAAAACTCCTTTAATGCTATGCTAACTAAGAGGATGATGAATCCTATTCTCTGTCGTTAGTTAGTTGAGTAAAAGCGTTGTTTGTGAAGTTGTCAGGGCCATAAATGTCTTTGCGGACTTCTCGTGCTGCTACCTTTGGACCCTTTGAATACCAAGACACTAGATCCTGCAGGTGCGGGTGGGGGAGGGGGTTGGTGAAGAAGGAAGGGATGATGAAGGAGAACATTTGTTTCTGCATTGTCAGACATAAAAATTAAAAGGTCCTTAGGATCTTCATAATACTCAGATCAAACCTGTACAGATACACAAGTTCCTCTTCCCGTGCTATCATAAAGATCAAATGTCTTCAAAAAGGATAAAAAGAAACGAAAATTGACAATAAGCCTTCAGTAAATGTTATGATATTATAATGACTCTCGATGCTTAATATGACAATCACTAAATACTCGTAGTGAGAAAATTCTGTCTCACCAGTTGATCTGAATCAACACTGTAATTTCTATTGGCAAACGCGGAAGACGAGCAGAAAATACCCTGATGTATCAAACATTGTTTTCAAAAGCTCGAAGCCACTTAGCTAATATGAGATTGTACAAACAATGCATGAGAGCAATATATAAGAATGTCTCCACTTCGATTCAAGATATTCGTTGCGGGCAAAATTCAAATAACAGGAAATTCATTTACACTCTCAAGAGGAAAGAGGTGCAAAATAAAAACCAAATGTCACATTTACAGAGGGAGATGAAATATAAAAAAATAAACTTAAAAAGATGACACACGCATTAGTGTAAGAACTATGGCGACAGTCATAGGTGCGTTTGAAACCCATATACAAATCCTCTCACGCTGAACTAATCTTTATGGAGTTGCTTTTCTTATAGTTCATAAACAAACAACTTGCTATTACAAGCTTATAGGAATTAAATATATGGTATTTTGAATTAACAGATTCTATATAAAAAAAATAAAGTTCATTTAAAAAATAAACTGTTGAATGGTATCCCACACTGATTAAAATAAAATAAAATCGTTCACATAAAAGCTTGATTTCGCTCAACAGTTGCTATATCAATTTAAATAATAAAAGTTTCAGTAATTTCATTTCTATATGGACTATGTACTCACAGTCTTCTGAAAACTAATTTTCAGAACAATTTTTTTTTATCTATTATAATGGAATAATTTAAATACACTTATTAGGTTAGAAGATTATTTTGATGAAATGCCTAATAAACAATAACAGTTATTTCTGCTTTTTGGTTTCATATGCCTCTTGACTAATGTTACATTGTTTTTACTTCTATGGACATAAATATTTGATTACGGTTTTGAGAGAGTTTTCCGGGGCAGATTTTCGTAGCACCAAGGACAACATACCTGTAACGCATTATATACTTTCATTGCACTAAAGTTTACTGGTGCTTTAGCTGCTTTGAGAGGATAACATTTCATGGAAATGGCAGTTAAGGAATTTGACCGCAGAGTTTAGTCTTGCAACCGAGCAGAAATTATTCTCTAACTCTGCAACTTCCAACTTTAAAGCTTCATTTTGCATGGTGAAAGAAATTCGTCGTATCAAGTCCAAAGGGTTTTCATCCAAAAGTATGACTCATATATGTTAAATAATAACAAATGAAACTCGTACTTCTTATTTATGTCGTAAATATTTAATACATGTTGCTTTATTTCCCTTAATATTGAGCCAGAGAATATGCTTAAATATTCACGGGCCCTTTCATTCTGGGAATGAATCGATGTTTATAATATAATACGTATCCATTTTACTACAAATGCCATCTGTTGAGACCTGTATTGTTTCTTAAAATATTCATCGCCTGTGACTAACTTTACGCTGGTGGTTGAAAGTCAGACGCAGAACCGAGAATTGTTTGGTCTAATTTTTCTTCTTTGAACTTTGAAAATCTACAAGGTAAAAAACCTCAGCATCTCTGACTTCTAAATGGACTGCGGCTTGCAATGACTTTCGTAACCCAACCCAACATGTTTGATGTAAATCAATAAAGAAAAATTCAAAAGCACGAAAACAAGGAAATGGGTGGACCAAAAATGTTTCTACATTTAGAGAAATGCAAGCAAAGTTCGGCACTCAGACACACTTTATCACTAATGATCGATGCACACGCATCCTGCTAAACACAGCTTCTACCGTGCTCTCTCTACAGTGCCACAGTGCAAATCTAAACTCCGGAGGTGTATACATCGATTACCAGAGTATTTAAACAATATGGGTGATTTTTCTAGCCAGCGTATCCGAGTGCTTATACGATATGGGGTGGAGCTCTAGACAAGGACAGAGAAGGATTTTGAAAAAAGCATTCTGAATATTTGCATTACCTCGGTTTTTATAACAAACCTCACGGATAGTAGTCATTCACCCTAATACGCATTCAGTCTAACTGCGGTTTGGCTGCAGGCCTTAATAAACCGTACAAGTAAACAGGATTATTGTTGCTAGTCCCATTTCATGTGTTGCATGGTACAGACTAAAACTGATATACATCCAGCTCCCTTCGTTTGCTATTTTTTTTTTTATATTTTGCCTAGGTCAACTTTGCTAGTGACACATACATACAAAAACACAAGGCATATATGATGCATCTCAACTAAATTACAACAAGACACTGGTTCATCAGGCTTTTATGGAGTCTGTCGTCTTTCGATTATTAAAATAAGACTTTTTTTTTATAGAAATGCAGAAGGTGATAGTAATAGGCCATTAGCGGGCGAAAGTGAGAGAATAGTTCTGGGCTCCAAAATGACAATTAAAAGACAATTGTCTTTATAGTACTCGGCAGGGTTGATACAAATTATAGAGAGAGAGAGAGAGAGAGAGAGAGAGAGAGAGAGAGAGAGAGAGAGAGAGAGAGAGAGAGATACTTCACATTGAGTAGTCATTAAAACATTTTAGGAGAAAAGTATGAATACCGGAAGAACAGAGGCTATTTCCGCTCTGATACTTTTCAGTCCTTTTATTTCAATGTCACTGCACATTAGTTTTCCATTTATTTTCACTTCACCTGACCTCAGTCTTGTTCCACAAACTGTTCCCATGATGGAATTCATCGCCTCTCCCCTAAAAGCTATTATCAGGATTGTCTCGCATGATAGGTTTCGTTACTCTCTAATACCTTTTCGGTTTTCCCTGGACAATATACGAGATGTTCCCCATCGATGAGCCATTAAAATGCAGTGGGAGAGTGGCTCTCTGAACTTAGTCAAACCTACATGTGATACATACAACTGTAACAGGTTCCTTTATATTCATTCCAGGGTACACGTAAATCAGTGAGACAGACTCCGATCTCAGATATAGTTAGTTCAAAGTATTTTCCCTCAACAGCAGTATAAGAAGCCCTGGTATTCTTTTGCAACGAAATACATATAAAACCCGTCATCTTCCGAAGGAAGGACAACCTCACCAACATAAACTCTCCAGAGAGGCATAAACGAACAAACACGTTTAACAACAAAAACCTAGTAGTTAATTAATATACTTCTTGTTCAAGCTCTCTGCCAAGATCGAGAGGCGAAATAAAATCGCAAATCAACCAGAACTTCGTCGAATAAAAATTGTCTTATACCTTGCAGGCTGAGGAAATTAATTAATGACAACACGAGGAGAAAGGAGAGCCGCACAGGAGTAGTTTTTCAGTCGAGTTCGTAAAGGAAAAACATAAAAATAAAGCATAATGCTAAAAGGCATTTGAAAGGTTTCTTGACATTAATAGTTTGAAAGCTTCCAACAAGGTTTTTCGAACGAGTCACTTTCCAAAGAAAAAGGAAAATAAGACGTTTGCCTCAGAATGAGAGAGAGAGAGAGAGAGAGAGAGAGAGAGAGAGAGAGAGAGAGAGAGAGAGAGAGAGAGAGAGAGAGAGAGAGAATCATTTCTCATTTATAATAAATAAGATAGACAACACGTAGCTCCTTTATAGTAATGTGAATGAATACATCCCCGCTTCTTTCCCCCCACAACTCTCTCTCTCTCTCTCTCTCTCTCTCTCTCTCTCTCTCTTACCATTTCTAATGAAGCGTAAAAGCTTCAGTTTCGACGCTGATCCCGTTAATTCATATTAGGTGCACATAATAGGGTAAAACAAGTGAATCCTTTAAAACTAATGATCAACTTATCGCTTGTCAGGTGCAATCATCCATACAAGGCAATCCTCGAAATTTTGTATGGCGAAACTATTTACATCTTTACATTATCCTCAAAATTCCTTATTGGTTGCAAGTATTCACCGTCATTTCGTCTCATCTACATTAATGTATTCATAAAGAAGGAGGAACGGAATATTCCTTGCACGCAGTCAAATACTAATTCCATGGGGCATTGCACAAACACAATCAAGGGACCTTTCAGAGGCTAATTGCATGATGAAGAGGATTTCCCGTTTTCGCCATACACATTCCATGATACAATAAAAAGCTTAGACATCTTCAGGTACCCCATGCTTCCACTACTTAGTCCCATAAGACATTGAGTTTTAGACTGAATTACCTAGCTAGATAAGAAAACGTACAGAAGATTTCATCTCTCCTGACAAAATGTATTGCACAAATGGAAATAGGTAGTCCCGAGTTCCATTCCCTGCTCTGCCAACATGGAATCAGAGGAATTTGTTTCTGGTAATCTGAAATTGATTTCTCGATGTAATGTGGTTCGGATCCCACAATAAGCTGTATGTCCCGTAGTTAGGTAACCAATTGGTTACTGGCCGCGTAAAAACATCTAATCATTCGGGCCAGCCCTAGAGCTGTTAATCAGCTCAGTGGTCTGGATAAACTAAAATATACTTAACTTCTTTACAAAGTCATACACCAAGTAAGTTGTGAAACACAGGCTATTTGCAGATGCTGAGGTGACCACTAAAACGACAAATCTCACTTTCTGTCGAGAGTTGTTGAAAATATTTCTTAAATGAAATACCTGTCCAAGTTTTTCAGGTTAATGAATCTTGTTACCCAAGCACAAACATAATATGGCCGAGTCCTTTTGGAAAACGAAATGAAACAAACTATATCGAAATTTCGTTTTTAATCGGTAGTCTCTGTAGAATATGTATGAACGGGAACTTATAGTCGAACATTTCTACCTCATGCGTTTGTTGAACAAACACATTAGATATATCGCAAATAATTTTCAAATATTTATGATATGTGGTGTTGAGTATGACGGAAAATCTTCAAGTGATTTCAGAACAACAATAACTCCTCTCTCTCTCTCTCTCTGTCTCTACCCACTTAACTAACCACATGACCATCTAGAGTAGTTAAGTATATTTTAGTTAAACCACACCACTGAGCTGATTAACAGCTCTCATAGTTTGGCCCGAAGGATTATTTTTACATGGCTAGGAACCAATTGGTGTCTTAGCAACGAGACCTACAGCTTTCTGTGGGATCCGAACCACAATATATCGAGAAATTAATTTGTAATCATCAGAAATAAATTCCTCTTATCCGATGTTGGATGAACGGGGACTCAAGCTTCGGACTACTGAAAAGGTAGGCGAGCACGTTAACTACTCGTCCAACGAGGCACTTACATGAACATCTAAAAGTTTCCATATTTGCGCACATGTACACACACACACACACACACACACACACACACACATCAAAACACTCAGGTAAATGGAAAGATGCATTTGACACATTAATTCATAAAAAAGTAAAACATCAAATGCAAAAAAAAAAAAAAAACATTAAATAAAATAAAAGCTAAAAAGAAATTGCCACGTAATGCCCAGAGGCGTCACTGCCGGGCCATATGCTGCTATGGGAGACAGGCAATACAGCCGAAGGTTATTGGATGCGCTCGAAAAACCGCCTCCCCTGACATGCAATGGCTGCTTTTACTATCGTGTATTCTTTCCCCTCTTTTTGCTTTTCCATGGACACCAGACAGACGAATCCCTGACTTTATCTTAGGGAGCGTTTTACCTTCATTCGTGAATTTACGCTGCAGTTTCCCTGAGATGAACCTCCCTATATACCTCTTGCATGACTGATGAAAAGCCCTTTCTCCATCCTGCAGGATAACACGACGTCCTTAGGGATTAGAAGTGCGTGCTTAGGTCTACTTTGGCAAAGAAATGAATCATGAGAGAGAGAGAGAGAGAGAGAGAGAGGAGAGAGAGAGAGAGAAGGCTTTAAACGATATGGAAGAAGTCGAACTACAATAAATAGCTGGCGCCAATAAATATACGTACGTACGCAATAAAGCACTCTTTATACGGCAGTATAACTATTAATCAACCTTTGACCGTTGTGTGTGTGTGAGCGTGTGTTTGTAAATAGATGCCAGGCAAAGAGAGAGAGAGAGAGAGAGAGAGAGAGAGAGAGAGAGAGAGAGAGAGAGAGAGAGAGAGAGAGCATCCTACTGACAGACCACTATGGAAAAATGTGCATCGAAAAAAATGTAATAAAGGAAGTCTGACCTCATAGAGGCATTTAGAGGAAGGCTTCGCCTGATGAAAACCAGGGACTAAAAGCCATAAAGGTAAAAACTGCCTTAACTGTACTTAGGAAAGAAACTATATAATTTTTCACCTGAACGATCTTCGGAATTTGAAGTACCCTACTGAAGGCCTGATAACATGTTTGGTCGTTCATCTTTCTGACGTAGGTACTTTTAAACATTTACAAATGCGTGCTTGCGTAATAAAATAATTCTTAAATGATGCGTCCCCTTGTTGGGATATAACCATCAGGGTTGGATTAATTGTAATTGTAATTTAATTATAATGTAATGAATTACAGAATTTCGTGAAATTGTAAATGTAATTAAAAATTAAATTATAGTAAGTAATTTTAAATTAATCAATCACAGAATTTCGTGTAATTGTAGTTAAAAACGAAATTATAGTAAGTAATTGTAATTTAATTCATTGAAAATTATGTAATTCGTAATTTAAGTGTAATCATAAAATTGAAGTGGTAAGGGCCGGGCTCCATTAGGAGAGATGAGTTGCTTACAAGATTTTAGTTTGTTAGTGCAGCATCGCGCGTGATGGGCGCTAGTGACCAGAACTAAAACGGCACAATCCAGGTGTTTCCTAAGTAGTTTTAATAAATAATGTGTTAATGAGACGTCTGCTCTTCCATCGCTTACACTTCTG
>NC_087201.1:136955600-136988100 GCF_015104395.2 Macrobrachium nipponense
AAGGAGCCCATAAAAACACCAAAATGTAGAGAGAAAAGTACTATATTTCAGAGACTGCTGTCTCTCCTTCAGGTATATGAATGAGAAAAGTTTACAGAAAAGGTGGTATTTATATACCAAGAGATTCGTCCACAAGTAAGACCAATTTAGGTCACCCCCGCTGATAATCTTCCTTTAATCTTCTTAAGCGTTGGTTGAATGAACACTGCGTCGACGATGTCCGATGTCCAATTCCCTTTTGAGATGTTCATTACCTGCTTCTCTTTTATTAAGGCCGATTCCATCATTTGACTCTTGTACCGGCAGTTGCTGCTATAAATTACACGTGACATATTCCAGTTTATTCTATGGTTATGTTCATTTATATAATTGAAAATAGCCGAGTTCTGTTGTCCATACCTAACTGACCGTTTGTGTTGTAATCTCTGGGGAAGTGATTTACCTGTAAATCCAATGTAAGATTGGTCACAGTCCTGGCATGGGATCTCATATACCCCAGAGTCTTTGGGCGATGTCTTTTGTTGGACGTTAATCAGGGATTTGGCTAAGGTATTTGGGTAGGTAAATGCAAAAGGGTTGGATTTCCCAAGGGTGTGAGTTACTCTCTTAATCGTCTCCAGGTGGGGAATTTTTATTTTATTGTTGGGTGTGTCTCTGGTCTTGTCTTTAGGGGGTCGGTAGAAAATTACGTTTGCTTTTTGAATTGCTCTCTCAATATATGGTCAGGATACTTTAAAGATGAAAGTTGCTTGCGAATTAGTTCAAATTCTTTTTCCAGGAAATCTGGGGAACAAATTCGTAAGGCTCTTAAGAATAGGTTGCTAGCTAGACCTATCTTGATAGTATTGTCATGATAGCTAAAGTAGTGAATATATAAAAGTGAGAACGTTGGTTTTCTGTATATGGTAAATTTGTATTCTGTCGTGTCTCTGATTATTAAAACATCAAGAAAAGGAATTTTGTTTCTTGATGTTTTAATAATCAGAGACACGACAGAATACAAATTTACCATATACAGAAAACCAACGTTCTCACTTTCATATATTCACTACTTTAGCTATCATGCCAATACTATCAAGATAGGTGCTAGCCTAGCAACCTATTCTTAAGAGCCTTACGAATTTGTTCCCCAGATTTCCTGGAAAAAGAATTTGAACTAATTCGCAAGCAACTTTCATCTTTAAAGTATCCTGACCATATAATTGAGAAAGCAATTCAAAAAGCAAACGTAATTTTCTACCGACCCCCTAAAGACAAGACCAGACACACCCAACAATAAAATAAAAATTCCCACCTGGAGACGATTAAGAGAGTAACTCACACCCTTGGGAAATCCAACCCTTTTGCATTTACCTACCCAAATACCTTAGCCAAATCCTTGATTAACGTCCAACAAAAGACATCGCCCAAAGACTCTGGGTATATGAGATCCCATGCCAGGACTGTGACCAATCTTACATCGGATGACGGTAAATCACTTCCCCAGAGATTAATACAACACAAACGGTCAGTTAGGTATGGACAACAGAACTCGGCTATTTTCAATCATATAATGACATAACCATAGAATAAACTGGAATATGTCACGTGTAATTTATAGCAGCAACTGCCGGTACAAGAGTCAAATGATGGAATCGGCCTTAATAAAAGAGAAGCAGGTAATGAACATCTCAAAAGGGAATTGGACATCGGACATCGTCGACGCAGTGTTCATTCAACCAACGCTTAAGAAGATTAAAGGAAGATTATCAGCGGGGGTGACCTAAATTGGCTTACATGTGGACGAATCTCTTGGTATAAATACCACCTTTTCTGTAAACTTTTCTCATTCATATACCTGAAGAGAGAGACAGCAGTCTCTGAAATATAGTACTTTTCTCTCTACATTTTGGTGTTTTATGGGCTCCTTTTATTAGATGGAATTCTGTTGTTACAGAACACTTTTACCAGTCATATATATTATATATATATATCTATATATATATATACATATATATATATATATACACACACACAATATATTACATATACACGATTATATTCACACTGACCGTCATTTATATGTGGAAATATGTAAATGTATCATTAACATATGCATAGTTAAAACTAGTACAATCATTAAGGTACCACAGGAAAAATAGAACTCTGGAACTCTGGGTGTCAAGCCCAATGTATATTTACATATATAAACACGTGTCAGTGTGAATACTAATTCGTGGTTATATATTAATATTTATATATTATATATATATATATATATCTATATATATATATATATATATATAGAAATATATATATAAAGGGGACATCATAAGTACAAGAACACGTATTCTAATTCATAACACATGCGTATAATGACACAACAAAACAGGCCCTTTTTTTTCCTTTCACTTAAAACTTTTCCATCACCTTTCTTTCATCTCTCTGCTGATAAGAAGCCCTTGAGAATAACTTCTCACATGTGTAATAACCCAGACATCAAGAGGACGTCTACTACCATCCAACAGTCCAATTTTTCTGTGTCGTTTGTTTTCGTTTCTAACTTTCTGTTCTGCTGATTAACTTCCATTTACAGTTGTTCGCCTTTCTCAGAATCGTCTCCACCGGTCGTTTGCCTTCAATCGTTATATTAAGTACGCTGACAATGCTCCTTTTAAGGCGAAAGGTAGGTACATGAGCGAGGAGAAGAATAAAAAACACGAGAGTAAATGAACGAACACATCCGTGAGAGAGAGAGAGAGAGAAAGGGTGGGGGGAGACACAAAAACAACCGTTCCATTTTAATGAGCTGAACTATGTCTGTATGACCCTCCAGTTTGAGCGATGAGAGAGAGACGCGATTTTGGCATCATTAGAACAAGGATGCTTGTTGCCAACCCCTCAGTCGACTCGTCGTCATCCCAGGGACCTTTACGGACATCTCATTACCAGAAGCCTTCCAAATCTTTCAAGGGTAAGGATCAAGAGGACTTGACTCTCTCCTTCCTACCCCGGCCTCTCTGCAATCCTGTCCCCAAGGAGGGTTTGGGTACACCCTAGTCCTCCGCTCAAACACATGTGAGATCTTCATTTCCACTTCGGTCTATCTATTCATCTTGGCTATTTATCTATTTATTTCCAAAATTAATTCCTTGATACTGACGAGCAGTGTAAAATGAACTCAGAAACCTCACCACAGATAAATGGTAAGTAAATCTGTGGGACGATCGGCAATGTCTTTCACTTTCCCTTTCGTCTTCAGGTTAAATATTGTTCCTTTTTATTTTTCTGATTATTTTTCGTCATTCATTTCCACTTTGCCATCATTTTCGCACATGAATTTGATTCCCAGTTTTACTCTACTTCGGCTCTCATTACACGTGTGATGCTTTTTTGTTTGAGTGTACTTTGTACGACAGTAAAATGTACGTGGCCTTTTAGTGATGAAAATATCTATTTCCTTACTTTTATAAGCACCCTTGCCAATGATATAGTTATAAGTACCTCTTGCCAATGATATAGTCATTTTCGATCAGAATACCTATATGTCGTATAATAACCACGAGCAACTTTAAGAATCTTTATTCCATGACGATACTTATAATTATACACCAGTCTTCGGCATGGTGTGAGTTGCCTTCCTTTGCGCGATAATGTTCAAATTAATGGCACCGACCGATTTTCACGAAAACGTATAACATAAAACCACTTCAGGCAATCCAAACGAAATTCCAGAGCAGCACTGCTGTGCCTTGAGCAAGCTGTCATTGCGGACGTCATTGCGGACGGTACTTGAACATGTGAAAAAGTGAGGCTGACGCCTGACAAGCACACTTGTAGGACGCCTGCACTAAATACAGAATAGTTTAAGATAGGATAGGATAGTACGCAGGAACCAAGAGATGACGAGGGGGTGAGGGGAGGTTTGGTGCTACAGGATCTCAAAATGGCTTGTTTACGTTCGTATGAGTGTTAGTGCCAATAGCGATATACCTTTCAAGAGATCGTCACAAGGTTTGAAAGTTTAAAAATGGAAAGAAAATTACAGAATAGCAGCATAGTTTTAAAGATGACGGTGCTTCAGGTTTACTCTGTGGCAACGTACAACATAATGAGGGTTCCCAGAAATGTGATTCGTTGAATAAAATTTTCAGTTTCTTCTACTAGGTGGTCAGTGGAAGCACTTAAAAGAATAAGTTGTATTTTTGCTTTATTTATTCAATTATTTATTTGTAGTCAAAGTATTAAACACAATAAAAAATAATTTTCGTATCGAAATCAAAACGTAGCAATAAACTCAATGGTCATCTGGCTTTGTGACCTTACCAGGAGAGTGAAACAGTTGAAGAACGTGTTGATACGTCTCAATTTTCAGACGATAAAGACAATGTAGAATGGGTCGTCGTGCGTGTGAAGAGAGAGAGAGAGAGAGAGAGAGAGAGAGAATTCTAAAACGACATGGTATGAAGAATCACTCTCCAACTCACATTCTTAACATACGCTGTTGGAAAGAGGAGTATATATAACTTCCGCTGCATATGTTAAGATATAATTACGTACAGCTGAGCAGCTCCCAGCAGCAGCAGCAGCAGCTTCTCCTCATAAGTGTTACGGCTGAAGTGAAGAACGAGGCCACTAATGAAGCGGCGAACTAATGAGACTACTTAAAAAAAAATACAGAGAAGTCCTGTAAAAGGCGAAATCCATACAAATACAGTTACCTGTTTTTCCAAGGGTAAAAAAAGGAAATAATGAACAGGAAGGGCCAGTTGTGGACAAACCAAACACCTCTTACGAATGGAAGGAAGGAAATATAAGGAGAGGCCAACCGTAAGGTGTTACATGAACGACAAAAATAACTTCCAAGACAAGCTCGTTTTCTAAAAGGAGAATGAGAACCTCTCATCGTGGAGAGCAAGAGGATCTAAAGAGTAGAAGGCAGTCCTTTATTGGCTTCACCGTCACCTACAAGAGTAAAAAAGCCCCCTAGCTACATAACCATAATAATAAAAGGGAAAATAAAATGATGTAATATAACGACCCATTAGAACTTCATTTTCAACACGATCAAGCACGGATGGAAGATCAAAAGTAATTGATGAAAGAGAAATGTCAGTGGCAGGAGATGATTAAATTGTGAATTTCTATTCATAAGTTCCTTTTAAGTAAATAGTTAATGGACTAAGAATGAGCAATTTGGGAGCGCCCGTGATCGAATGAACATGGTTGAGAGACGAAGAAAGAGAAGCGGAATGAATTCAATTCCTATTTCATGCGAGTAAGGAAAATAATAAAAAAAGGAACAATCAACCATAGTCAGTCTAATAATTTCCCGCCTGATATCATCATAAATCAAAGCAATAAGTCCATATCAAATATCTCACCTCCCAACGAAAATCCAGGACTTAATTAAAACAATCCCTCTTGCTTTCTTTATCCTACACATTTCAAATTAAATCAGAATGGAAAATAATGAACACCTTTATTCTAATTATCACTCCATTTGCACTTCACGCGTATGATAATATTTTACTTATACTTTGTTCACAACACAAATGAAAATTCAATAATGATATCCAGAACGTTGCGGCATCTACACTGATACCTATATAAAAAAAAAAAAAACTGTAACCTTCTGTCACTGCCAAAAGCATAGTTGCTAAATATACCACGCATCCTTAGCGTTTTCTTGTATGAATGTAGTAAGCTAATTTGTAGCTACTCAAATACCTTGCGTGTTTTGCCTTCCATTTCCTGAATACAATGACCCAAATAGCATGTTTCTCATATAGGTAATTTTCTACTTTCTTCCACTGCTGGAAGGACATCATATGTAAAGCTACCCATTTACGTATTTGAGTTTCCACTCACGAAGGACGCGTGAAGCTAATGTCTTCTTTAGATACGCATCCATGACAACAGCAGTAACCAAGGAGATAAAAGACCTGGAAGTAGATCAGAAATGTACACAAAGCAAAGAATTGTCAACTATTCCCAGAAGCCATAACTATTCAACAAGTGCAATCACTAACTTCTTAAATAATCCCTCCGACAGAGAGACAAAGGAACAGCTAGATAATAATAATAATAATAATATTAATATAATATAATAATAATAAATAATATAATAATAATAATAATAATAATAATAATAATAATAATAATAATAATAATAATAATAATAATAATAATAATAATAATAATGTGATATTTTATCGTTATTCACCAAAAGATTTTCTACTGACTGTAACTCTAGCCAACTGGAATGTTGGACAATATGAAGTAGAAAGTATTTTTCCTTAAGGGATTCGAGTTCATGTGATGAGAGTGAACCTTATGAAACACGTTAATGGACGGCGGAATAGTCTGGTGTTAAATCGTATGGCTGTTTGGTATTTGTCAAGATGGGATAATGACTGAGTTAACGGGTAGGACAGGAAATGCGAGCTCAAATATTTGTCGCAAGAAACGGGTTCCACTCAGTGTGAATGGTTGATGCTTGGTTATAGAGTTGATTGATTACCGCGAAGAGAGAGAGAGAGAGAGAGAGAGAGAGAGAGAGAGAGAGAGAGAGAGAGAGAGAGAGAGAGTAAAAAGCTTGGAAAAATATTCGGGGGTGTCAGTCAGAGAAGAAAGTTGAAAAAAAAAATGTTCCTGTTTATGTAGGTGATCAACAAGCAAAGAGAATTGAGGATGGCTGTCAGATACAGATGTGTACAAATCAGAAGTTTGACATGGAAGGATGAGACAGAGACCAAGAAAGCGCTGGCTGGATGGGGTTTCTAGATGTGTCGGAACAGATAGATGTAAGCTAGTATCCTAGATGCCCAGGAACGTATATACCCCGCTATATATGCCTGCAGTGTTAGTTATTTTACATTTATGTAGACATAAACCAGCATGCATTAATAAAAGGATGTAAAATCGCACAAGAAATTTTTTTTATATTATACGTACACATGAAATTCAAGCTAGTATTATTGAGAGAGAGAGAGAGAGAGAGAGAAGATGAAGAGCGCAGGGAGAGAGAGAGAGAGAGAGAGAGAGAGAGAGAGAGAGAGAGAGAGAGAGAGGTTTTTGTTACAAAACCGCAATTATGGACTTACCAAAAGTTCACTAAGGGCACGAATTACTTGAGAAATTTTAAATTCTAGGATGTTACTGTTGTTTAATAAAAATGAAAAGTGAAGGTCATTTAGCATTTGCCGGCCAAGTAGTGTCCTGGCTTTAAAACGGAATTTAAAATAAAACTATAACAATAAAAAGTAACAATATTTGAGCTTCACCATTATTACCAACAGACCATGACAAGGGTGACATACCCCACTTACTCTAATACTGGATGAATATTGGACGTCGTGTTACATAATACTCGCTTTGTTTGAAAATTAAAAAAAATGAAAAGGGGCACACACGCACACAAAGAACGTAATAAACGAACTGTAAAGACTCCCAGAGGTCTTTCGCACACCACCTCACGAATGGAAGCGAGATGTCTTCCAATAGCGACTCCCTATCTGGCCAAATACGGCTTTTACTTCCATAATTAATGAGGGAAAATTGGAAAGGCTGGTTCAGAGCATTTTACCCTAATGAATAAAAGCGTTTAAACTCTAATAATGACCCACACCTGAAAGATATAATGCTGAAGAAAATATATACTTTGAATAAATTAACCTTGTTCTCTAGGTAGTCCTAATTACAAATGATATGTGAGTAAAGAGAGGATTACTGCAAATCCGGGAATATTAAAAATTACACCGTGCAAACTAAAAAAAAAACATACACCAACACACATATATATAGATACACACACACATGTATGTATGTATTTATGTATGTATTTTTGCCACATAAACAGTGAAGTTCTTTATATTCAAAAATGTTAAGCCATGAATTTCGTTTAATATCCACTTCGCTGTACCTCAGGCATAACTTATGACCAAAGGGGAATTATCAAAATTATCAGTGATAGGTGCTTAGACACCAGTGGGATTCGAACTTCCGCATGGTTTGGAAACAAAGAAAATGCAGTTAATATGACGATGAAGCTGTCACGCCATGTGTCGATGATCATAGTCTCTGTACCTTCGTTGTTTCTTAACCAGGTGACAGTACGATTCCACAGGTGGCGAAGCACTTGGGTGTTAATTATTCCCGAAGTATAATGAATTAGATTACAAAGGAATTTTGTGACCTAAAATTTGTGAATATATATCTGTATATATGAAGGCGAATGTGCACATACACAAACATACACACACACACACACACACACACACACACACACACACACACATATATATATATATATATATATATATATATATATATATATATATCTGTGTGCGTATGTGTCTGTGTATACATTAGGCCTTCGTATATACAGATATATATACACACATATATATATATATATATATATATATATATATATATATATATATATATATATGTCTGTATGTGTGTGTCAGTGTGAGTCCATGTATGCGCTAGGGCGTGTTTTTATTTGTGAGCACGCATGCTGAAGCTTAAGTGAAGATTTCTTCCCATAATAGAATATCCACCGTCACTAGACATAAAGCCTCTGGACGGCAAATTACTTCCTATGGTAGGAACTTCCCGTCTCGACCTGTCATGACTACCGTCATTTTTGACGGTGTGCGTTGCCCAAAAATGACGGTGTACGTAGCCCAGCATATGAAATACCTGCGGGTATGGAATAAGTGCCTATTGGCTGGCATTGTTGTTATCAACTGAAATCTTTAAGGTAGGTTTTCAAAATCACAAAAGCATTCTCTTAGAAGACGGTCGCTTTCGAACATGACCCGAAAGAATAATGTTTATGTTCCTTATCACACGTATTCCAAATACGTCTGATATTCGGTAGCTTATCATTCCTTGGGTACATATGGTAACAGAGCGTTATTGAGTAATTTAATATGAGCCATCGAAAAATCCTCAGACAATAAAGTATTTGCTACTACAATATTTACAAAGAGAGAGAGAGAGAGAGAGAGAGAGAGAGAGAGAGAGAGGAGAGAGTAGAGAGAGAGATAGAGAGAGAGAGAGAGAGAGAGAGAGAGAGAGGAGAGAGAGAGAGAGAGAGAGAGTTATGCCAGCATAAAAATATCCTAAGTGTTCTATTTTTCTTTAGTGGTAAGGAGATATAAACATAGCTCTCGGTAGAGTGCAAGCTTTAGAATATAAAAATAAGGGTGGCCCGAGAGGACGGACGAGAATAATGGAACTTATATTCTATTCTAGGCGCTGTCTGTAGGTGCACCTGCGTGGAAGGTTGCGTATGTACCAGTGTGTGTGTGTGTGTGTGTGTGTGTGTGAGAGAGAGAGAGAGAGAGAGAGAGAGAGAGAGAGAGAGAAGGATTTTTTTTATTGTGTGTGTGTTTGTGTTTGTGAGAGAGAGAGAGAGAGAGAGAGAGAGAGAGAGAGAAGGATTTATTTTTATTAAGAGTGAACTGAGCGTCTGGATTGCAAGGAATAAATTTCCGCGAACTTTATTCAAAGTTTATCCATGTTAACGCTACCAAAAATAATACAGTTTAATATAAAGAATGCAAGCCTCCAGTAACCGTCTCCTCACAGGCCGAGATAGAAATGCTTTCGTATATCGAAGTATGAAACACTTTAATCCAGAGAGAGAGAGAGAGAGAGAGAGAGAGAGAGAGAGGAGAGAGAGAGAGAGAGAGAGAGAAGACGAAAAAAAAGGAATATTTTTGAACACTTCTTCGTTCGCTCTCAACGCCGAGTTCAATGTTGGAATATTGTTCAATTTCGAGCTTGTTACGGACACGTACAGACCTTGCTCCCTTTAACCAAATAACTAAAGTGAACTATTTTTATAGAGTATTTCATTCCCCCGTTATGGGTTTGTTTTTTACCTCTACTTTTTCACTTCTTTCCTTTACAAACTTATACTTCTGCAAAAGGCCATTTTACTTAAATAACCAATACTGGAAGATAAAAAAATGTATTAATCAAGATAAAAGATCGAAATTAAAGCTACAAATAAGAAAATGGCTGTAATAAACGAAGACAAAGTGTAATACAAAGAAAAGCCATTACAAATACAGCTGAAAAAAAAAACGACAGATACATTCACAAATAATATGTGTGATTCCAAAACTGCCCAAAGACCCGTCCCTTAATCCGTTCAAGAAAACAAAAAAATATGTCTTTATTTCTAAATACCGTAAAACCATTGCCTCTGTCTCCCTGTCACGACCCTAAGAGACACACTGAAGTTTAAAATTTGAGTCTCTACCTTGATTCTCCTTCAGGGAAAGACCCAACTAAAAATAAAAGCGGAATGAAACATACCGAGCACGAAGTAATATATAAACCTCGTCACACCAAAGTAGGTCTCCTCCGGTTTCCTTTTCGTAAACCCTTTTCCCTTTCAGAGGTCTTAAAGGCCCATTCTTCTATTGAAAGGGAAAATACTTGAGAGAGAGAGAGAGAGAGAGAGAGAGAGAGAGAGAGAGAGTCTATATAACTTCTTCCCTATAAAGGCTTCTTTTATACGTTAACCTTTGATGACACACCCGTGTGTCTCTTTCCAACACTCCTGGACGAGATGTGCCGGTGGGGGCGGGGGGGGGATACTCACGGAAAATGTACCATATACTCCCTGGAATGAAAGGCTATTTTGGAAGGAGAGGCACGCGAGAATAGGCATAAATATAGTAACAAAAAGAGAACTATAAAATGCACGGGAAAAAAAGAAATATCAAGGAGAAAGTTCTGGTAAATATATTTGTAGTGTTTTATTGATTTTGTTTTTACTCAGTTTTACACAGGAAAATTGTTATGGCGTTCCAGATTCAAAAGAGGAAATTCTTTTCTGGTGCAAAAACTATTGCTGTAACTTTTTTGTTAACCTTGTTCAATTTTTAAAGGGTGTCTTAATTAATATGCTTATTTTTTTGCATAATGATACTTATTCATCTCAATAATGGAAATACGCCAGAAAAAATTCAAACTTGCTTCAACAAGAATTTATTACATCTACATCCAGCAAAGAGTTTTAACTACAAAAAGAAAAAATAAATGTAGTTACGACAATAACAACAATAAATAATCCGTTAATAATTATGCTTTTGTTCTCAATGTTTACTCTGTCAGAATAGCATTTAATGCGAGATTATAATTAGGGGAAGAGAATTGTAAATTAGTCAGGAACCAATTAAATGGTGAGAGCGAGCCGTTCTGTGATTTTAATAAATCAAATACGGTTCAAGGAAGATCTATATGCCTCAACTATTTCCCTTGCCTCCTAATAATACTTCATTTATTTTCCATTTACAGAAATCAAATTACCGCGTAGGAAAAATCTTGGTGAACGTTCGTCTTAAAAAGAAAATGAAAATTATTTAGGATTTAGAAAATCATATGTTTTCCTCTCGTATATTTTCAACGCCCATAGAATGTTTTACACAGGTTTTAACGTTAATACAGTGAAACGTGGAAAGTCTCAAATTAGGTGCCTATTATCTGATGAACTGCCATTTTGTCGCTAGTTCCGATGAAAATTAGACATTTGCCTTTCCCTTAAGCTTTTCCAAGACATAAAAAGCCGTTTACGTGAGAAGTGACGATCTTCAAGTTTTGAAGGCAGTGGCTTTCATTCTCCAGATTTGAGTACTGTACATTCCCAGGTAGGCATACCGAAGACTTTTCTTTACAAGGGAACTGTTTACTTCCGTGCCATTGTAATGAAAAATAATTTCATATTACCTCGTCACAAAACCATGACGTCAGGTTTTGAAAAATGTTTAATTAGGTAAATTTATTTTAATGATGTCCGTCTATTGAATGTCAGTCTTCAAGTCAATAATTCTTTTCTGAGATTCAAAATTGTATTAGTTTAAAGCTGAGCAGTTTTCATATATGTTTGTATGTATGCATGTATAATGCATGTAACATCATTGCTTCTCATTATTTTCGCTTGACTGACGGGTATGTGTTTTGTTATTGTGGAAGCGAGGTCATCTTGTGTGCCACATAAGCTGCTTTAAGCCAGGCAGTGACCGCATACCCAATATTTTCTTTACTTAGGCATGTGCAGTATTTGGTATGAGGTCCCTTGCCCTAACAAGGACACCTAGCTCTGTATTATCCATCACGCATAAATTGCATACTGTTAGTCTGGTTTAATATATGTCAAATATATGTAGGTATTTGGCATTGTATACCATCTCTTCTGCTATCTTATGAATGGTATTTTTCTTAAGGCATCTTAGGACATTTTTGTCATCAGCATATCATTCCTTTATTTTGTCTTGTCATCAAGTTGCAATCAAGCAGACGATCTGACAAAGAACTTTCCATGAACTGGACACTATTTAACTTAATGATCAGAAGGATTTGACCTATGTCCACGTCGATATCTGTAACCTACCGTCCCTGATCAACACCTCCATTACCTCAGCAAAGGCTTATATATAACGACTTTGGCAAAAGAGCATACTATGAGATCAAGACGAGTATGGTTAGCTCCAGAGTCATTCAAAGTAAATGTCAGTGCTTCTTTAGCAACAATAAAAAGAGGGAACACCTTCCATTCTTTAATAGGTGATTCTTTCGCGTCTTTTAGTGTTAGACCCCATTCTCCCTCCTTATTTTTCTCTCTCTTTGACATAAAAAAATTGTCAAACTATCTCTATCTGAGCAATCTGGCATGAAAACTTTCATTGTGCAAACAGCGGTTTCATTATGATCTGTTATTTAACGAATTATATAAATTTTTCAAACTAATAATTACCCTTTATGTTCGAATTGTAATATCCCTTAAGCTTTATTGCGCTGATAAATGACCTTTGAAACATAATTTATGCCATTAAATGGGATTACGATAATATCCATGGATTTAATACTATTAGACTCCAAACCGAATAACGAGAAAAAATTTCTCTTTTTAGGTAAAATTCTTTCATTACTGGGTTGAGTGGGTGCCAACAACATTATTAAGACAAACGTCGGCTGTTTTACTCTGCTATGCGTCCGAAGCGAATAAATTATAAGGCGGCTTATGGCGCGCTCCCCTAATTTCTGGAGGTAATTAATTTATACAAATACATATATACATGTGTATATATATGTGTATATATATATGTATAGTTTGTGTGTATGTATGTATGTATGTATGTATGTATGTATGTATGTATGTATGTATGTATGTATGTATGTGTCCCTGTATATATGTATAAGAGACACAGAAAGTAATTTCAGATTTTAAAAACATCCAATGAAGGAATAAAATTCCGTCAGCCCTTACTTCAATTTCGTAAAAACAGTTTCCAGTCTGAGAATAATATGCACACATTACCTGGAAAAGACCGACTACCTCACAAGTAACGTCCTGCGTCACGAAATATATAAAATGTATTGTTTCTTAAGTATGTGATGCACTATGAACAACGATCACCCACGGACCGTTATACACTAAAATCGGCCTTTGTTTATGATGTAAAATCATGCTAAAAGCTACTTGTTTCTAATGAACACCAGTTATAAATTCTTAAACATATTTTTAAAAATAAAAAATAGTTACCCAAGTATGGATGGATTTGTAGGGGTCAATTTATTTGTCTCTTGGAAAAAAGATTAAAAGTACTGACAGTGATTAAAAAAAATAAATAAATAACAGAAGGGTTAAGAATTCTAAGCCTCCAGAATGTCCAATATGTGAGAGAAAAAATTGCAACGGAACTTCCGATTTTATATTTCACATTTCCAGAGACTTGATCATTAGTCGTAACGACCTCTGAAAAACAACTTCCAAAATAGCACTTAATAAAACACGAAAGGGGAAGGAGTAGAGTTCATTTTCACGACTACCCATAGAAGCGGGTAACAGACAAGCTAATTCCCAGAGCGACGGGGACTTTTCACAGATCCATCGCTTTCAAAAAGGTGAGGAAATCACCTGAAAGTATAAGTACATTCAACTGATCACTGATCGAGAAACCTGTCCGGCACAAGTCTACTTAAATTTAACAACTGTGTGCATTCTCAGCTTTTCTTTATTTCTTTGATCAGGCTCTTTCAAAGTTATGGCAATGAATTAATCTAATTACTATCACCAATTAAAATCTGTTTCTATTAAACAGTTTTGCTTTGATTTTTCCGACCGAACATTCTTTCATGCCGAGAATGGCGTCTCTATGTCTTCACACAAAAAATAAAAGAAAATAAATAAACAAATAAAAATAAAAAGCAATAAATAAATTTTCCTAAACAATCATGAGGTAAACATGTCCCTCATGATCAAATTGAACAGGTGAATTTATTGCCGCCTGCAATTCACACCTCTTATAAAGCAAAACTTGTATCGCCACTTACAGCCAATAGATTCCGTACTAACTCGTGCAATGGAGAGTGAAACTTTCCCCCTATTTATCCAAAGGAAGTTATTGTTGACGCATAAGAAAAGATTCCTTACGAGGAGAAATATCCGGCAACTTCTCAAACCCATAACTTCCCTTTTATATGTTTTGGGCAACAAAACTGCGGAAATTTTCCTAGTTGAGTTCGAAACAGTAAAGAAGACCTGAAATATGAAGAAAACTGTTGGTAAAATTATGACATCATGGGAATACACACTCGCTCGACTCCTACCTGCAATTGTCATTATTATATTTTTCCGGTTTAAAACAATGGATGCAATGATAAACAAGTAACTCTTAACATACGATCGTCATCTTACATCGATGACATGAATAAAGTGAGTAAGCGTTACCCGCACAGCTGATTGAGAATGATAGTGGGTAAACAGAAAGGAAGAAAATTCCGAATATTCAGTTTACAATACCTCAAAATAAAAAAGAAAATCCTACAGAGAAGGTAGGAATAAACATTAATCACACGTGTCTCGTAAGTATATATATTGGGTTTTCTGGAGGCAAAAAGGCTGAATACAAAAAGCTGACACACGTTACGTTAAAAGAAAGCAGATTTGATGCTGATTAGATTATTCTTTTTGTGGACCAACTCAGCTTGATTAATAGTTAAGACAGAAAACTGTATCAACGTCAGAGTCAGTCTCATGCCATCATAATAAGTGTCTGAGATGTGCACATACTGAACGTACAGGAATGTTGTTTACATGACCTCAGCACTGCATCTAAATACATACGTACATATATACCTACATACACCATACATATATGTATGTGTGCGTAAACAAACAACCACTAACATAAGCACACACATACGTATATATATACACACACAGACACACACACACACACACATATATATATATATATATATATATATATAACACACACACACACACACATATATATATATATATATATATATATATATATATATATATATATATATATATATATATATATATAACAGATCACTTACAAATCAAAAGAAATACATTCCTTTACCGACTCTCCACCTTATTCATGTACACAAATCCTCTTCTGTGTATACCTGATGACCCTCTTAATCGTATGAAATCTCGCCCCGTTCAATTTCGCTGGATTTAGGTTGTACCTCTTAACGAATTTAATTTCCTCTTCTCTGGGAGATAAGAGTTAAAAAATGTTTTTCATGTCGTCTGATTTCTTTTTCTGAAAGGTCATGACGCAAGTGAAATAAACGCTGTTTGAGTTCTTTTTTTTTTTTTTCGCACGTGATCTGGCTGATTGATCATAGGGTCATCTATACCTGTTACTTAATACCTAAATTAAGGTAATCTATTTTTTTCTCGGTACTAATTGGGTATCATTCGATCACAAAGGTAACAAAGCAGTACAGTCAGCAACCTGTGTGATGATTTCGCGTGTGTCAACCACTCATCTGTTTTGAAACGGAAAAAGTCGCTTATCAAAGGCAATGAAGTATTAAAACCAGTTATTGTAAGCGGAGTGCTTAGCTATCAATTATCAAATATTCAAAAACTCTTGATATTGACATTACTATCTGTAATCTCATTCTTCTGTACGGATTAATCTATGGATATCCCATCAGACTTTAGTACAAATGCATGCGTAGGTTTCCAGTCGATCTGAGACCAGACGTTTTATTTCAAAATTGACATTTTCAATTTTATAAAAAAAATTATCGGTAAAAACAAAACTCTCTTCAGGAATTTGTTTCCCAAAAATCGAGGGATATATGTAGATAGGAATATCAAGAGAACGGTTTGTTTTTGTAGTATCATTTGTATTCTCGTTTTCTATATTTATTCTATACTATTATTAGTAAGCGGGACATGAAGCCTATTCATGGAACAAGCCTACAGGGGCCACTGACTTAATTCAAGCTTGGAAAGAATAAGGTCTTCATTTGAAAGAAGTAGCAAACGGTAACTGGAGATACAGAAAGAAGAGAAAATAAAAAGTTTGATTACCTAATAAATAAAAATAAAAATACATAAAAATGTAAGAAAACTATTAATATACAGGGACAATTCTTTCCGTTCTCTAAAAACCTTTCGAATCCCGAAAGAGTTTTCGATTTCACCAGACGGAAATCCGCAATTACTAACATTACACTGACCATGGTTAAATATAGACATTTCTTAAGCAAGGAATTTTATGACAACGAGCATATTCAATAGTCCATGATATTAGGCAAGCTATGAATGCAAGATGATGTTACATTATCTGCTCGAAGGATGACAGAACAGGGAACCTGAAATAGACGGAGATGTACAAAAGATCCCGAGGATAAGATTATGTTGCGCCCCGCTATCTTTCTCCATTTCCAGGTATGTGATGCAAAGCTCAGCTGAACAGCTCATGTTTCGTTTGATCTGATTATCAGTATTAATAAGGGAATAAATGACTATGATGCTAGCATTGAACAAGTTAACATTTTTGTGCCTGGAAAGTGAACAATAAAAGCATGTGACCAAAATAAACATATCAGGGGGATAATAATGGGCACGTTGATAAAACGGTGCCACAGACAAAGAAGCGTCTTCTGTAAGATGCCCAAAATAAACTACCCGTGCGTTAGGAGGAGTTTATCTTGAGACCCTGATTTAAATATGAATATGAGTGTACATGACTAAGAATTCAATAACGAAGTGTACCTCAGATTTGCATTATAAAAATTTGCTGAAATAAAGACTGAAACTATATTGTAATATTTTTTTTAGAAAACAAATAATCCGTAAGTGAAGAAGAAAGTGCCAAATATTTTTTTTTTTTTTTTGCAGCGATTCAGGAGAAATAACCCGCAATGATCATCAATTTGGAAGTAAACGGAAGCAATGAATACTCATTTGCTTGCGGCAAGCAGGGAAAACCAAGGTAAGGCAATGAGACGTAGATGAAAGCAATAACACTTATTTCTACAGGAATATGAAGTCGGTCAGAAATAAGTAAAAAAAAAAATAATGGTATATATATATATATATATATATATATATATCATATATATAAAGATGTAAATTTCGTAGCTATATCAATGGTCTTCTTAAGTTGCAAAAATAATACAACCGATCTGGATAAAAGCCATTATCAGCTCATGTAACATTTTTTTCCTGGCATTTCGAAAGAGATGCATGCATTTTGCAGAATATCGAAACAGAGGCATACATATGCATAGATAATCATACCCATAAATAAATATATATATATATATATATATATATATATATATATATATAATATATATATCTTTAATGAATGCCTTAACGAGCTTTTTAACTTTCCAATGTTGTTCGAAACTATATCATTCTATGGTCACGTTTCTCTAACGCAACTATATTTGCATCATGAGCGGATTTCATTCGCATTCCCAAGAAATCTGATCCAGTCGTTCTCACTCATCCAAACATTTCCCCCGCCAATCGCTTTAAGATATCTTTATCTTCATAAATATCCCCAGGGAAAAGTAGTTCAAGATTCCAAAACTTCAAAACGGAAAGGAAAAAGCGAAAAAAAAAAAAAAAACAAACTAGACAAGGTGAAACTAAATCTGCTTAATTTAACACGAAGAAGAGAGAGAGAGAAAAAAAAAACTGCGAGGTCAGCCTCAAGTCACTTATGGTCAGAGAAGAAGAAGAAGAAGAAGAAGAAGGAGGAGGGGTAGGAGGGAGGAGAGAGAGGGGGGGGGTCTTGATGAGGGCTGTTCCTATTGTCTCTGAAGAACTGTGTGTACGTGACCCACAAAAACACTACTGAAGGGACTGCGGTACACTCGTCTGCTATTCTTTCTATCAGGACCTCAATGGACGAGAGAGAGAGAGAGAGAGAGAGAGAGAGAGAGAGAGAGAGAGAGAGAGAGAGAGACTCAAGTTCATTCGGAACAAAGAAGTCATGACTTCGCAGAAGGAGGGTGGGGATGAGAGACGGTGTGTAGGAGCGGTGTCTGGATGGGTGGGTGTGAGATGAGGGGAGTTGTACGAGAAGGACCTTATAGTGCCTGGACCAGGATAAGACGGAATCAAGAACGTGGGAAGAGTGGTCAAGGGTCACGATCATAGGAAAAGGCATTCAGGGGTCATTTTCCTCCTGGGTGCTTCTTTCGTGTAAACAAAATGGATGCTGCCGATGCATTACCTAAGTAGACTTCCCAGAGAGGAAGAAAAAGAAAGATTATCTTATGAGTAGCTCCCGAACGGGTTCTGTTTTGAGGGCATATATTTGAACAGACCGGAGAAAACTCACGTCTGGTGGTTTTACTTCTCCACTATTCTATTTTTCTAAAGGCTGCGATCCACAAAGGACAACTAACATCTAGGTACTCGAGCCAATGCTTAGTTCAACAAAGGCTTACTGGAAATTAGAATCGTATGTAGAATGCTAGTCGGTCAGACTGCGAACTGAGCTCTTCTGCACCACGAACCGCACGGAAACAGACAGACACAGACAGAAAGACACCCAGAGCGTAAGAGCTTCCTATCAACGTTAGAAACCAATCACATTCAGTTCAAGGCTGGAATTGCTTTATAATTTCGACACTAACGATGTTTGTATATCAGTCACTATAACCAACATACTTCGAATGGCATGCCGGTTACCTGACATCTAGTGAGCTGGCCTTATGACACTACAAATAGAAATAGAAGTCAATTAAACAATGGAACACGAATACGAAATGTCTGGGAAATGAACCGAAGTAAAATTAATAGTGAAGAAAAACATGCAAGTGAAAAAAATATGAAAAAAGTATTAGTGATTCCTGTAGGCAGAGAGAACTGATTTTATGAGCAATCACAAATAGATTTATATATTGAGCATAAAAAAAAAAATTCCTCTTGAGCAGAATTACGAATAAAACTTGTAAAAATGAAACACGGAAAATAAATCACAATAGGTAAAATATACAGAAAGCGAATATAAAAAAAAACAAGAGATAGAATAATCAAGGTGTGACACGACATCCAGCTTACTCGGGACGCGTGAAAGATTTTCCCCTCACGCAGATTTTTCCCTTAACTTAACGTGAAGTGGTCTTCGTATTAAATACTCATACAGTACTACTTATACTTACAACAAGGATCAAATAAAAAGAACATAAATTATATATGCTCATATAGTCTCAGTTATAAGTGGAAACACAAAATAATCGAACAAAAAGATAGCCTAAATTGAGTACAACAAATAAATTAATATGTGCTCAAATCTAAGGTCAAATAAAGCCTTGTTTCACCAACGGAAATCGAAATAAATTCGCTATATTTTATCATAAATAATAATTTTTATGTACTGTTTAACATACACATTATTTATTCTTTACAATTTCATTGTAATAAATAAATCATAAATATCCTATCCTAATATTCCTGTATCTTTAACTTAAGGCAAAACACCTTTTTCAGAAGTTTTCAGGCTCTTCCATGGACTTTTCCTACTCGCCCCCCCTCCAAAAAAAGAAAAAAAAAAAACACAAAAGTTTGTAGGCTTACTCCCAGAGTAAGCAAAAACCATCTAATTAATTTGCAGTACCGGCCAAACCATTCTATATTAGAAACATGAGAAATAATGACGGGGGAACTGAAATCATTTATACTAAAGAAAAGAATGTTGTTTGACAGGGAGGTGCTGGAACAAAAAATTACAGGAATGAAGACGTAGAAACATTTAAAAAAAAGAACGAAAAAATAGAGTTTAGCTATGAAATTCATGTGTCCTAAATGGAAATTGGAATAATGATCACCTTACATTATAATGAAGACAAAACAGGGTGAATACGGTATCACAACATTTGTAGATTTTAACGATGTACATATTAAAAATAATACAATATACTTTACTAGGATTTGAAATCTCATAAACACCCATTCAATGCGGGACGTTCATCGATAGCATTTCCATGAAATGCCGACGCAATTTGCAGTGTAAATATGAGAGAGAGAGAGAGAGAGAGAGAGAGAGAGAGAGAGAGAGAGAGAGAGAGAGAGAGAGAGAGAGAGAGAGAGAGAGAGAGAGAGAGAGGAGTTTCTTTGTTGCCACATAATGACTATCTTGCAAAGAGGTGACACTAATGAGTAGCAGGAAATGCTTTTTATTTTTTCTTTATTTCTTCGTGAATATTTTTCGAGGGCTTAATGCCCTTGTTAGTGGCTGGGTTTTTTCGGTCTCATACCATAACAACCACTATTTTTTACGCTCGCAAGCTAGGAATTTTGTAGAAAAAGCACAATTTATTCTTAATATTCTATTAAAAAATGTTAGTGCAATTAAATTTTATAAACATTTAGCAGGGTACGTAATAGAACATCCTTTATTCATGTATCTATTCGCAGAGTTTCTGGACAATAAATTCCGTATAGTATTACGTGTGTATATATATCTTAAATATATAGTAATTTATTATAATAATTTTCTTTCTTCTCACAAACTTGGTATCGGTCTGGATCCTGAGGATCTGACTTCCACAACCATGTTTTCTTTGGAATCTAACACTCATCATTATTCTTGCTGTAACCAGCAATACACTTTTCTGAAGCAAGACGATTACAGGTTTGTGCATCCAGTCTTTTCTGGATTTATCTTGAAGTCGTCTTGGATGATTCCTAGTATACCCAGGATAATAAGTACTGCTCTCACTAAAACCTGCCACTGTTTCCCTCTTTCCATCACGAGGTTTTATGATGTTTCTTTGCTCTGCGTTTGTCCTGGACACCCTTGTTCCATGGTGTGACTACAACTATCAGGTCATTTGTAAATTTGTAAACTTTTACATCATCGTCTTGTAAGTACCTTAATTTTTGTAGTTGTTGAGCGTTCTTCAATCTGCAAAATCTACAAAATCCACTACAACTTGATGACCGTTTCCATAAACGTTATTGTTTACTTAGCGAAGGTATTTTATGACAATCTGCATAATTCAGAATGGACTGCATGTCTGACAACTATCTCAAGACCAGACGACTGTCTTCTGAAACTCATTCGCGCACTGACAGTTACTTTTTAACTACCCCGGTATACACCTCATGTCTATCTTCTGAAAACGCCATGGCATCGCTTGTCAATTTCCTAATACAAATCTATTACAGACCTGCACAGGGGTCATTGTCGTTTTCAAACCTAAATGAACAAAAAGCCCATTTCCATTTGTTATTATTCAATGAAGAATAGTATTTTCAGCTGGACTTGTCAAAAGTACATGGTTATTACGTTGAGTTAGTATTGGTTTTAGCATCAATAAAAAGGTTGCAACCTTCCAGAGAAAAATTGCTACTTTACAGAATAAACCTGACAGCATGGTTACCTTAGTCCTAAATGCCATAATAGGAAGAAAAAACGACGGGTCTAAGCCATATTGTTCACTTAGTGCCTTTGTTTAAGTTATAGGTAAAAATTCTTACGCCCGAAACCTTCCTTTTCCTCAAAATCGGTTCACGGTAGGTAAACCGGAAATGATAACTAACCATAAATCCGTTCAAAACTAAATAATTTTACTGTAATTGAATCCCCTTGGGATCCCAGTTCCTCACAGCTGATACTAAGTATATTAGTTTATGACATTACTTAATGAGGGGAAAACATTTAAATTGATTAGCAGCTCTCCTGGCAAATAAAGCGCTAAAAAGGATCAATCAAATACAGTACCAAATGCTTTTTTTATGGAGGCTGATGTAACGCGAATGAACGATATGGATGAATGTATCAAAATATGTCGAGACACGCTGTTTGGAGATGAGTTTTACGACCTACGATCAATCATCCATATTGCCACAAATGTCGTGAAACAAAGCCCAAATCATCATTCGCAACAGTAATTCTGTTTTTCTTTTTTTTAGCGCAAAAAATATCTTGACCCGTAGTCCACTTGAAGTAGAGAGCTAAAGGTTATTTCTTTCTTTCTTTTTTTCGATTGGTTTCTATACTAATGAATCACAAACATTTTAGAACAGGGTAGAGACGGAATACACATTTAATGTTTTTACCTTCAAGTATTGAAGCAAGCAACAACACAAATAAGCATGCAGCTTAAATCACGAACGTAAAAATGAGCGTTTGAAACTTCCACGCGCAGGTTTCCATTAAAATGCTTAATCATGATTTTAATCTTTACCTTCTCATCCGCCTTGGAGATATACATGACAGCTGGTAGTCACTCTGTCTTGGAAGATATTCTAAACAAATACTTATATTCGCAAACCTGTCAATGAACAGGAGGAAGAGGAGGGAGAAGAAAAAAACGAGAAAGTATTATTTTTTTTCAGGCATCATTTCCAAAGACAAACTGCATGCACTGTACAGGAGGTTCCATTGTCTTTATTCAAAGCGCGTAATGCCGAACTAGACATAATAATGATATTAAACTTTGGGATGAAGTTTTCGACTGTAATCTATTTCATGTCTCTCCCATGATACATACAAAAACCGACAGCTCTCTCTCTCTCTCTCTCTCTCTCTCTCTCTCTCTCTCTCTCTCTCTCTCTCTCTCTCTCTCTCGTTCTTTCCGGAGAAAATTCCATTATTTGGTTTATTGATTTCCTTTCATCATTTGGAAGTCTCAGGAAAGACGGTTACGATGATATCGGTGTTTTTTTTTTTTTTTTTTTTTTTACCCCCGGGACGATCATTATACTCAGGTAATAAGGGACGGTGATAAGAAATGAGTTAAGACTTGGATGTAATCCTTTATCTGTCTGAGAAGCTTTAATCAGATAAAATTATATATTTATCTGGTAAGGAAATTTAAAAAAATTAGATTCATTCCCACATCGTCTAGGCATTCAAGTAAATTTTACGTTCAATTTGCAGAATGGTCGTTAATAATAACTAAAAACCCAAAACAATTGCAACTGAAGTGCCAAAACTCTTTACCATTGGTAACACCTGAATCAATGAAATTCCTTACAAATGTTTCATTTTCCTTATCCCATAACCACTTGGCATTTCGCTTTCAGTTTCTCCAAAAATCCTTCTTGAAAGTTGACAAAATTAATAGTACTTAATCGCTATTACCATGTATATTGCTGCGATACCTTAAAGCTTGGCGACTATTTGACAGTGAAATCAAATTTGCAAGAATAAATGCCTTAACGATAATTAATATAAAGTTGATTTTTGCGATTTTTCTTTATTTCAAAATGCAATTACCATTCAAATTTCTGATTGTGTCCAAATGTTATAAGAATGGATGCAATGCTTCTTCATCTTATTTCGAAGGCGTAATTCCCCCAGAGGAAGTAAGCATTTAGGAAGTGTTGAAAAGCAATGATAAACGACCAAGCAATATATATATCGTCTAATTGAACGCGTCTCTTTTGATTAATCGAAACTCCTATCTGCAATATACAAAGGTGAGATCAAACATTGTTTTGAAAAGATACTAAAAACAGACTATAATGACAGCAAATATGAAAATACATTAATTGTTAAAATAAAAGCAGTGTACTACTCGTGTCTCAGAAAGTAAGTAGGCAGATATGTAAAAATGAAAAGTAGTTCAGATTATAAAAAGATATCATATTTTTCTTTTAATTTATACATTCCTAAATTTAACAAGAAACACATAACACAAAACTTTCTTTGAAAAAACTCTACATAATTAAAACACGTACTTAAACAACATCAAAAGGATGAGAGAGAGAGAGAGAGAGAGAGAGAGAGAGAGAGAGAGAGAGAGAGAGAGAGAATTAAGGGGATTCTGGAGTATATATACATCTACCCGCTTAGAAAGTCCTTCATAAGCAAGTCATTTAAACAGACGGAGTAGGACTCTCGGTAGAAAACTTTCCCCTCGAGTTTTCCTTTTACCAATACGCGCCCGTATTGAGGACAAGTGTTCTCTCCCTTACAAATAGTGAAATCTACTTTAATTACCTAACCACCGGTCTCATACACGTACATCAATTTCTACTTGTTTGATGGAAATTCTAGAGGCCTTCGGGAGAGACCCAGAGTGCGTGTGAGTTATGAGGGGAGGGGGGAGGGGGCGGGAGGAGGGTTTTAGAAATAAAACAGAAAAAGCTGGGATTATACAAACAAACCCAAGCAAGAAGTAAATAACTCCATCTTCTACGCAGCACGATTCGTGTTTAAAGAAGCAGGTAATTGATAACACTCCAGAGTAATGAACCTTGACGCGTTCTTCTTAAATCTGTGCATGTTCTGAATGACAAGTGCACGCGAACGTGACTGTAAATAAGATTCCCCATGTGTAAACAAGAACACTCGGGGAACACGAGCACATATATTTACGGACAGATGTATCAGCGCTTAAGACCACGTAAAATACAAATGGAGTTTTATATATATCTGCGTATGTATAAAATAACTTTTTGTACAACACGCATTTGATCTACTTGGTTGAGTAGTTACAGAAAGTGTCTTCAAGTTTTCAAAAAGTCCTCTGGAATGAAGCTGCTATTTAACACCTTCACACAGGGTGTGGCACACCACAGCTGCCATTACTAGCAGGTACATCATTCACTGTTTAGGTCCTTCAGGGCTTTCATGGGTTCTGCTCAAATTCAGTGTCTCTTCAATGTTATTCACTGCCACGTTTGTTTTAACTATTTCACTTCCTTAGCTGCTTTATACACCTACAGAGAAGGCTCATTAGTATTACGGCGAACCCCTTGCACGTATTCTCGCGATCCTGGATAGTAAGGTTTCTCTCTCTCTCTCTCTCTCTCTTTAAATATCTCTTTTATAGAGTCTATCTAGTGATTTCTACTGTAGCCACTTCCATTCCCTTTCTAAATTAGCGACTCTCCACCGGACTGCACTTCTCAAAAGCCAGCACCTCCTGGAAATATTCCGGGCCGGGAATTTAAGCTCTTAATAGTTACCCAAATCGCTTCGAAACCGACGTGACGCCTGATCTAGTGAGTAGTAGTGTTGTGAAACGACAACGCTGTATGCTATTTTGAATTGATCCATCCGTAATTCAATAGAACATTGTTAACGTTGTTGCCTTCATTCGTCGGAAACGGAATATTTCGATACAGTTGCTGTAAGACCACCATGTTTTTCTTCTACAAGATTAAGAGACCTCTGCATTACAAGATTCCAAAATATCTGGAGCCTCATATCCTTGTGGTAATGTTAAATATACTTTTCTATACACAAACATAATATTCATCTGCCTCTCTATATACCTATGTATGTACGCATGTATTGTTTATAATGTATTTAATATTATATCATATACTGGTTATATTCATATATCTCTAATACTATAGATATGATTATATATCTATACTCTATTACTCTATATCTATATTCTGTAGATATATACTATCCCATATCTATATCGATTATCTGATATCTATATCTATACTATAATAATATGATCTATATATATATGTATATAATCTAAGATTATAGATATTATATCTAATATAGATATAGAATAGATATGATTATAATCATATAATTATAGATTATATAGATAATATATTATATATATATTCTATATAATCTAGATATATATACATAATATAATATATATTTAATTATATATATATCTAATATTTCATATAAGATATATAAATACATCTATCATATTATGGAATATAATCTCTATACTATATCTATATATACTATTAGAAGTATAATATAGATATATATAATTCTATATAATATAGATGTTATATATAGTATATATATATATATATAGTCTATATATATAGAATGATATACATATATATATATTATTAATTTAATATCTATAATAATATAGATATATATACATATATACCTATAGATATATCTATATATCTTATCTTATATATATATATATATATTATATATATATATCTATCTATATTATATCTATATTATATATATAATAATATATATTAGATATACGAATATAATATATATATATATATATATATATATATATAATATAGATATATATATATATATAATCACCGATGCAGTCCCAATTGTTGAGTAAAAAAGCTGTATACAGCGTATATGGATCTCAGGGATTTTAGATATTTTTTTAAGGAGTGGGCATTCAGCGAAGTTAGAGTAATAACAGGAGATGTAAAACTAAAGTATAAGATTTGAAAACGGGTCCTATGTGGAGAGCAGAGTGGCTGATGTTAGCAGAAGATGAACCGGCTATTGGTGAAAATATCTGAGAATTCTGGGAAAAGTGGCTTGAAGAGTTGGTAATAGGAGAAAGAGACACTAAATGTTTGCGAGAGTAAAGGTATTGAGGATAAGCAGACGTCAGGAGTATGGAGAAATTTATGTCAGTACCTACGGGTGATAGGGAATCGTATTTACTCGCACGTAAATACCTTTATATTGTAGATAAAAGTCCTACACAGATTCAATATGAACTTTTTGGTGGCGACGACGTTATCTCAAAGGACTTATCTCCGAATGCTACTCCAAGCTGCTATTCTACCCTGATGTAAAATAAAAAAAAATAATATTTTCAACCATTCTACGTCAACAGGCGAACTGAGGTAAGGAAAGAATTTAGAAGGAAAAAATTCTAACTAGGTTTTGTAACATATACGATTAGGAAGCGAGAGAGAGAGAGAGAGAGAGAGAGAGAGAGAGAGAGGGGGAGGGGGGGTTACAGATCAAGTGGTGCGTTGCTGATTTATGCAGGAGAGTTTCAGACACATCCTACCTTCCGTATCTACCCATAAATTCTTCCGGGAAACTTTTCCCTTCCTTCAAGTGGGCTGAGTCGAAAGAGAAGTCTTGGGGGACCATTACGAGTTACTCCTAAAGTATGAATGGCACAAGTGGAAAAAAATAAATAAAAAACCGAGAGGCTTCTTTCTATATCAAAAAGGAAACTCTCGAAGAAAGTTGAATTTTACCGTAAAAAAAAAAAAAAAAAAAACACACACGGAGTAAGATTTAGCTAGCGTAGTTTTATATTTTTTTATGATGTGAAATGAGGAACAACGGAGGGATTCGAGAGGCTGTATATCTTTGTTACAATGATCATAACTTACTTTGAAAGGCGTTTGAAATTAAAACAGAAATATTTCATATGAATAAATGGTCTTGACATTCTAATCTCACAGAGGGTTGTTGTCTGCCTGAGAAATTAGTGCGAAGATCAGGCAATGACTGACAGCTTCGTTTTCAACTTATTTCGGTGTCCTTGAAGTTTAATGCTTACTTGTGGATACAAAAGAACGCATTCAGAAATAGATGAGGTGAAGGAGTCTTAATAGTCAAATGACGACCTAAAGTGCTCTTGAGAATAACAAGAATAATAGATAAATAGTAGGCGGTCAATTCTTAAATATAATAGCAGGATTAAAAGGATCTATACAGTCAATACCACATCACAGAGAGAATTTTGAATAGCTTTATATTCATTGAGTACAGTAATGGTTCAAAGACTTGGTCACTATGAATACTGTTTCCTACAGAACGTTTTCTCAATGTGAGGCAATATTATTTAATGCATTAAAAGAAAGTCAGTAAGAATAAATGTTCATGAACTAACTCTACAAAAAGAAAAAAAAAAAAAAAACTAATTGCAATAAAGGCTAAGAAAAGTGCAATACAGCAATGGTTAAAAAAAAAAGAAATTTGTTCAGAGAGAGAGAGAGAGAGAAGAGAGAGGCCGCTGTGGAGGAGAGAGAGACGAGACGAGAGAGAGAGAGGAGAGAGAGAGAGAGAGAGAGAGAGAGAGAGAGTTGGGAAATAAGGACAATTTTTCACTGGGAAAAAAAATTATTAACATCTAAACTTAATATGAGGCTGCCATTCTAGGCAACATAATAAATGACAACAATATGAATTTACAACTGTTTCAAGGACATTGGATATAAAATAGCAAGAATAAAATTGCTCTGAAGAACAGAAGTTATTGACAAGCTAGAAATTGATGAATCTTATACTGAATTTTCTATATTTCCTAGTATTTCACGACGCTTACAACTATCACCTACTAATTATTTAAAATATTAAAAATCTATAATTTTACTGATAACTAGATCTCTTACTCCTGGGGCTAAGAAGAAATGAAGTATTGGGCTTAGAATATTTGAGGTTACTTGTTTATATCTAAAGAATATATATAATTAAATAAGCATATTTCTATAACTCTTAATAATTACTGTCCGGTTCTCCAGCAAGAGGTTCCAGATTTGTTTACCAAGTTGGCCGAGACGCTTTTAACACGTATCTGTAAACGCTATTGTCACTATAGCATCGTCAACCATGGCTTGCTTAGATAAAAGGCGATGATAACTATCATACTTGCACAAACGCATTATACACACACACACCCACCCATTATATATATATATATATATATATTATCTATAATAATTATATTATACATATATATATATTATATATAATATTATATATATACACATACATACACATGCACAACACACATACATGCACAAACGCATTATACATACATTTTACATACATACATACAACATCATACATATATATATAGATACGATATAATTTGTGTATATTATATACACTAACATACACTGTCCACACGACACATACACACCACATATATATAATATATGTTGTGTGTGGTGTTGTGCATGTGTATGTATGTATGTATGTATGTATGTATAATGCGTTTGTGCATGTATGATAGTTATCAAGCCTTTGGGTTGTTGTTGCTAGACCTTGGCCATGGTTGACACACACACACACACACACACACACACACACACACATATATATATATATATATATATATATATATATATATATATATATATATATATATGCGTGTGTGTGTGTGTGTGTGTGTGTAGACCGTGCCGTAGCTCTTGGGTAGAACACTTGATTCGTGTCTACAAGATTCCCTTCAGCCGCCCACCCGTTGTAAAACTCTTCTTAGCCCTAGGCATAGCTTCAGTTTTTGCTATTCGCATTCGACTTCTGCACTTTTCTTCCATCAACACATGAGAAAATCAAACAGTATAATAACAAAACATAATTTGTTTAATCTCTATTCTATATCATATCGTTGATGGCAGTGATATTACTTCTATTTCTATGAAAACAGAGGGAGATGAAAGAAAAGCAAGGAAATTGGATACCTTAAAAATATAATATAATAGAAAGGGAGAATCACCCACAAAGAAAAAAATAAGTAAACATCGGTATGTTAACAATATACTGGACTGTATTGTGTTCACGACTGAAATCCAAGACGGAAATTTTTAGAGTTCCTCTCTCATCTTTTTTTTTACAAAGTTCTCTATGTAACACGAAACCTCACAGCACAATAAAAGATTTGTATCCAATAAAGCTCTGACCAATAAAAAACAAAAAAATAAAAAAAGGAAAAAAGAAAAGCATCTGTAGCTAACTGCAGAGATTTTATAATCAAAACTATTATTGAATCAGCAATAATCTAAATGTACATTAAATCTTCTTCATGTCCACCTACATGAAGGCTCATCTTCATCTCTACAATGTGCGGTGACAAGGTTTCACGGAATAGCAGATTTCCTGAATCTAGCATCAGTAAATACCTGAATGGATGTGTCCTTCTTTTCATAGAATTGTAATTGAGTCTTGCGTTAGACTGAAGGTACCAATATCATCGGTGTCGGCGGCATCACCACTTTTTAAAATTTTGGAAGCCTTGTTACTGGACATCATTTGGTCCCCTACGCTGAGCATATTTATTCTCTCGGTTATAGTTTTCCTTAATAAAGTATAAATTTCTATAAAAAAAAATATATGCCACTTTATTTTTCAGAGGTTCTTATATATAAAGGTAACTTATTGCACTGAGAAGCATTCCAGTGTAATGGAAAATTATTTTACGTTACGTTATGACCTCAGTATCACCTTCTTGTGAATTAAGCAAATTAGGTCATCGTTTACATTTCAGGTCGTTGAAATGTATCTTCTAAAAGGCAGTGTAAAGAAGCAGGAATAATTCCTTTTGTTGTGAGATAATTATGTGTGGTATTATTATATCAAAAAAGGAAATTTCGGAAGAGGTATCATTCTCAATCTCTCTCTGTCTCTCTTCACTTTTCAGGTAACATAACATAACGTCCTCATCTAAAGCACTTGATACTCACGATATAAACTGGCGTGAAAAGTTAGAATACCATACCAAAAAAAAAAAAACCAAAAAAAAAAAAAAGCATTAGACGGATGGTTTCAAGGGGAAGAGAGATTCTTTGAAAGGACATTTACACATGATGAACGATCCTGGAAGCCATTGCTTTAATTTCAAATTCAGCATACGACAGAAATACCTGAAGGAAGGGAACGAAAAAGCAGAAAGCGATAGAAATTTGAATATTGTGATTATTTACTTCAGCAGAGCTTTCAACAGCACAAGAAGCCTAATATTTAGAACAGAGTCCTATATTAAAAACTAACTTTATCTATGCTCTAGGAATTGCAAACTTTCAAAATATCTACGTGTGCCAAAATTAAAAAAATATCAACCATGTCATGTACTATGCAAAAAAAGAATGTAAGACAAAAGTAAACGATAAACGATGTTTGTGTCATGAACGACCAAACCAAACAGGAACAATTACAGGGCTATCAAACAAATGCGTTCCATTTACCGTTAATCGAGATCTCATAAAACCACAAGACCAATAACCATAACTAAGCAGGATACATCAACCTGATTACATTTGTAAAATAGTCCTTACAATCAATAAACAGCTCGTCTTGGGAAAACAATGCAAATATTTAAGTGAAATTTGCAGGTGGAATTTAACATAATTTTGCAAAGACACACATGGATAATGGTTGAATAAGTAACCACTGAAGAAATACAAAAGTGTATATATATATATATATATATTAATATATATATATATATATATATATATGATGGTATGTATGTATGCATGTATGTATGTTATGTATGTATGTATATATATATATATATATATATATATATATATATGAATATATATATATATATATATATATATATATAATATATATATATATATATATATATCAAACAAGAAAGTTACATTGATGGTTGTAATGTGTTTTCTTTAGAAGCCAACCAATGCATTTGAAACCAACCAATCGTAGGCCAAGCTCATATATCTGAAGGAGAGTCAATATGTACAAAGCACTATAGGCACACTAGACACATACGGGCGGACATAGACACAGAGGAGAGCATTATCATCAATATATGGAATTAATATCGTCTTCTGATCTTAACGAGCTATATTCTTATTGCAAATAAAACACCTATTCAAGAAAAGATCAACGTCAAGAGTTGAAAACCGAAGACATCCCTTCTATAGATCCCATTTCATTTCCCAGTATCTCGACATATCGTGTGGCTCAGCCTCACCCTTTGTGAGGAGCCTCCTCATTCACCAGGTTAATGAGCAGCGGAGCCCTGTATCGTCCTGGGACACAGGGATATCTTTAGCTTATTGTGATTGAATAATAGGATATAGATTTTCGAGTTAATAACTTACTCAGGATTAAATGATGGTTATTTAATCCCGCTCATTTATTGAGGACTATCTATCTGCCCTGCCAGCTGAAAGGTATCAATGTATTATAGCAGATTTGAAACTGGGAAGGTTTATTGGGCAGGGGTAATTCCTAAACTGAGCAGTGGCCCGCACTCCATCTCTATTCTTATCTAATGGCAAACATCTATATAATAGGAAACGGTTTTATGATGAACGACAAAAAAGTAGGAAGTATGGAATAATTCACGGAAATATATTATTCGAGGAAAGGAATTCATTTGGTCAAAATACACAAGGAAAATAGTACATCAGAAGTAACAACCATATTACAGTAATCATCCATTGCGAAAAGACAAGGAAGGTCAGTACTCTTCTCTGTCCCCCGTCAACACACATCCAAAAGTATTTCTGAAGTAAAGGTGGCGCTAAAAATAAATAAGTAAATAAAAACGGGCTTAAATTTGTAAAGGGCAGTGTTACAGACATACTTTTTGCCGATTTCATTCAAGCCCTTGATGAATATTGGCAAATAGGAGGAACACGCACGTAGGAAGAGAATACAATACGTAGCTAGGCAGAACAGGAGGAGCAAAGTCTCCTATATAGGAGAGCTAGGAAATCTGACCCACAAAACACAAACATTATAAAATATTAAAGCCTATGATATAT
>NC_087201.1:136993100-136995600 GCF_015104395.2 Macrobrachium nipponense
AACTTAGGAAAACGCTAAGCGTCGGCACCAGAGAAATTGCTTCTTTAAGAAAAGAACTATAAACAGGAAAATGACTCAGTGTGACTTTTAAGAGAATGCTTCCTAAAGAGTAATTTGAAATGGAAATTTATAATAAAACGAGAGAGAGAGAGAGAGAGAGAGAGAGAGAGAGAGAGAGAGAGAGAGAGAGTCACAAGTAATATATCCTTTTTATACCTTTTTCATGACTCCTTTGTCCCCGGACACGTTCCTTCATCTGATGCATTATTCGCCCTTTATCATCGCACATTTTCCCCTTCCCTATACCTCTGCGACGACTCCTTTGTTGCTGGCTGCCCCTTTTTATTTTCCTTCTCTCCTGCAATTTCAGACAGCGCTTTCTTTTCCCCCCTGTTTAGCTGATCAATGGCAGTTAATAACGCCCATTTTCAATTATCGATAAAGTGACTGGACTGACAAAGCCTTTTACTCCACATGATTAATTAGCTGTTTCTTTTCATTTGCCTTGCGTCTCAATTTCCCAGAAATACCCAGGATTGGCATGTCTGCTCTGTCTGTCTGTCTGTGCACTTCGCTCATGAAATCTACTGATCGTCGGCATCCGGTGACAGCTTCACAGATAAAAAAAAAGGGGTGGGGTGGGGTGGGGTGGGGGGGGGGGGGGGGGCGTGCATGGGAGTTGAGGAGGAAGGTCTGAAATGATGCTTGTCCATAAACCATCTATCTGGTGTCTTGGGAACACATTATAAAGAAAGAGTGATTAATCACTGATATGTTCTTTACAGTTTCTAATATAATAATAATAATAATAATAATAATAATAATAATAATAATAATAATAATATAATAATAATAATAATGTTTGTTGGGAAAAGCTCTCTACCAAGAGAGTTCATACAATTTTCTAAGGGCTCCACAGTAATAAAAATGTTAAAAGTTCGTGTATAATTTATACACACTCTATAAACACTTCGAACTCTTCTCTGGGTTCATCCTCAGTCCAAATGAAATACTAAGCAAAACTTGTACTGAGGTGAACTTGAAAACAATATACAAAGCTGCTGAAGGTTGTTGACACCGGAAGACAAAGTATGAAAATAAGGTAATATATATCGCGCCAGAATTTCGTTAAAAGTTCGAGAAACAATATCGTTAATTATAACCTGAAGATAAAGAGACAAAAATTTAGTAAAGTCATTGAGTAATAAATATAACTTAGGTAATGAAAAATCGAACTTCTCTACATCCAGCTAAAGCTGAAATTTACCAACTATTGTACAGAGATATAGTCGCTGTTAAAATTACGAGCCATACATACCACATTATGTATTAAATACTAGCAAGTATAAGGAAAAGATTGAATCACATTTGATTTGTTAGACGAAGGGTGTAAAATTAAGTGGAAATCTAAGAACCAAGTAGGTAGTATGTGTGTATGTATGTGTATATAATATATATATATATATATATATATATATATATATATTATATATATATATATATATATAATATATATATATATAATCTATATTGTCACGTTCTTCTGGATCACTTTATGCAACTTCTATATTCTTGTTCACAATCTTCCATTTGCCTTGTAACTGCAACCCAAAGAATCCCACGTTTTCCTTTCCTTAACTTGGCACTTTCCTGATGGCACCACTCGTCGTTATATATATATTTCCTCTCCTCACCTTTCAAACACCAATATCCTTTGCTGTTGATCTCTGTGACGCCAACTTATTATCATCGACGAAATATTGTACTTTTAGCCATAAGCCATTTTTTATCCATCACATATCTTGGAAAAGGCCTATAAATCGTAACCTTACAAAGGAAGCTTTTGGATGTTGGAATGATAAAACGAAACCAGACTTAAAATAACATAATTAAATGTGAAACGAGTAATAAATAAACACACATACGCATATTTTGCATTACATATTTATTCGTTCTGATAACGATCCTCATTAAAACGATTAGCACCGCGCAATTGAAACACGAAAGTCATACGTGCAAGAAAGTAAAATTTAAGTCTGTTCACTCTTAAAACTCTTTCCACGCCCTTTAAACTTCCGTTATTTTGTTTACAAAGTAGCAATATTTCTACTATCCAATTACCTTGGCGATTTACTTTATTCTCTTTACCTTCTCCTGACTGCTGCTAACAAAAAGAATATATATATCTAGTATATATATAATATATATATATATATATATATATATATTTATTATATAATATAATATATATATTATATATTTATATCTAAGTATAGATACAATACATATATAATAATATATAATATATTATATATATATATATATATATATTATAGACACCCACCACTACACACACACACACACACACATTATATAGATATATATATATATATATATATATACTATATATATATATATATATATATATATGTGTGTGGTGTGTGTGTATATATATTATATATAATATATATATATATATATGTAGTATATATGTATGTAT